>NC_134278.1:74667139-74892139 GCF_949628215.1 Phalacrocorax aristotelis | reverse complement strand
AGTTAAGGGTGGTTTAACTGACCACTTAAAAATAAAGTAAGGAGCTAAATCTGATTTTATAAAGGTACTGAGGGTTGCTGTACAGCATGCAGATTTCAGCACACAGCCCTTTGTTAGAGAGAGACATAACAGTGCAAGTATCTTGGCAAACACTGCTATTGTTTCTTATTAAAATGATCTAATCCTAAAGTCAGACTTTCTTTGCAAAGTGTTGCATGTGTCCGTTCAGTATTTGCACAGCTTTTTTCTTAGTGCAGTTTTTTTTCTCCTCCTGGGGAAAGCTTATTAAAAATAAAGTCATTCTGGACTTCACAGTCTTGCCAGGTCTGGTGACCAACTTTGGCGGCCAGCGTCAGTGGAGGCACAGCCCTCTTTGGCACGTCCGAGCTGGCAGCCCCGGCATTCCAAGGAGATTCATCCGGAGCCGGGCAGGCATGCAGGGACCGAGTCTGTCTGAGCAGGGGTGCGTGGCTTTAGTTCACAGGGCAGGGGGATCGTGCAACTCCACAAGGAACATGCTTCTTGGCAGCAGTGGGGGCACCTGGGTCAGACCTCCATCAGCAAATGGCTTTGCTGGCATTAGCTCTTTGGAGGGACCAGGTGCCTCACAGCAACACAGGACACTTTGGGTTGGAGAGGGAACTCCCCCTCCTCTCCAGGGTGCTGCAACAGCTTTATTGGTGGTTTTCCCTGTTAGCTGGTGTTAGTAGTACCCAGGCGTACCCCTGCAGGGACGGGGAGTTCCTTCCTGCCACCCCAGCAGTGGGGAAAGGTGCAGCATCCCTGTGGGCTGCCCCACTGTAGTGCCTGCATCTGGCAGGGCTCTGCTCTTGCCAATTTAGCCCTTGTGATGGGGAGCAGAGGAGGGAGCTGGGGGGACACAGCTTCCACCAGCCCAGCCTGCCCTGATATAGTGGATAGCAAAGACTCCTGCAAGTCTTGGGCTACAGCAGCTTGAGCTGTCGCTTTTGTCCTTACCTCACACCACTGTGCTTTAGCCCCAGATTTATTCTGTGCATAGCGAGGAGAAAGAAGAATAAATGTCTCACAGGCAACTGTGTTACATATCACACCTCAAGGATGGGATTCTGTAAGGAAAGAGCCTCACAATGGACTTGATTTCTGCGTATTTGCTCAGATAATGTATGCACTTTTTCTAAGTCCTCTAGCATATGGTACCTTTTGATTTACTTTAGGTCACATAGAGGACAATGTACTTTGAAATACAGGCTGAGTAACACAAAAATAAAGTGACCAACTTGGAATAATGAAACTGCAAAATCGAAGGCCACAGAAGTGTTTTTACTGAAAGCAGCAGGATGACCCTTCAGCTTCTGTTGCTGTGGCTTGTGAGGGCATGAAGGTGGGGAGGTACACCTGAAGGATGGTGCAGAGCCAAGCTGTGGCTTGGTGTAACTGAGAGTATATAGGAACCAGCCCATGAGACAAAACGTGAGCACAAACATTCCCCCTCCAGGCAGAAAAAGTCCATAGAAGGAAAGAGAGACCAGGTGAAACTCCAGCCCTGCTGCAGTGGATAGGAATTTGCCACTGATCACAAATTACAGGAGTCTCCCGTACAGACCTGTAAGAAATTTTGTAACTGTATTGTAATGTGTGCTGTAGAAGGTGATAATATGAGAGGGAAAATTCAGTGCTTGGATAAATAAGCATTTGATATTGCATCTGTTTACATGTTTTCCAACAAAGCTATACTGGGTCATTTCTCCTTCAAGGATAGGGAAGCCTGGAAAAGCCTCTGTGAGGGAAAGGAGCAGAAAGAGCCCCTTTTCTGCCCATTTAGCTGTGTCAAATGCCAAGAAGGTCCTAACCCTGCATGAGTGTTTGTGGCTTTTCTTCAAAGGCTCTGTGTCGGTCAGACAGACAATCCCCCACTGTGCACTTTTGTTTTCTAGCATAGCTTCCTTGGAAAATATGATGTTACAATATTGGCCAGTCAGTCTGTCGTTCTTGGTTGGCAGCTCCTGTTGTAACATGATGATACTGGGGTTTTGTTTTTTTCTAGTTTTCCATTGGCTGTCAGAGAGATCAGGCTATGAAATGTTGACTTCTTCCTGAAACTTTGGGTCCCATTGGTATCTCCTCTCTGCTGGGCCAGTTCATCCCACTTCCCAGGCAGTCCTCAGCATCCTCTGCAGAGCTGCATCCCTGATTTATTGACAGGCTTTTCTCCTGCAGACTGCACATTCAGTGCAGCCTGACTTCCTCACAAACATAAATAGCTTCATTTTACAATAACCCTGTAAATAAGGAAGAGTTATCACCCCTGCTTACACCAGAAACATAGGAGCTTTTTTAGTGCCCACAAACATGCAGTTGCCAAAGACTAACTGCTTTTCCTAGCCTACATTGTGTTCTCATCCTGAGGAGATAAACCATTTCTGAGCAGGGTGGAGATGTCTTCACTGATGCAGGGTGTGGCAAAGGGATTACAGAGAGGAGTGCAGTCACTAATTTTGGTGATTAACTGGAAGGGACGTTCCCCATTCCAACCTTTGGTGAGCAAGTGCAGGGTTAGTTTAATGAATTACAAGGATTTTTTTTAAATTAAAAAAAAGGAAGGGATGTGTTCAATTTGTAAACACAAACACAAACACATTTGGTAACTAAGCAGTTTGTCCAGTGTTCTGCTTGTAAAGGCTGAAGTTTGCTGTTAGGCTTTGGAATAATAGCATATAGCAGTATTTGTCATGAAGTGATTTCATCTTCTATGTTAATGCAGTCTACCTAGGGCTGAGACTGATGTTTTTAAAAGTCAGACGTGACAAAGGAAAAAGTTAATCCTTTGGGGAAAGAGTAACATAATGATTAGCTTCACTATTTAGAACTATATGAATATGCATTTAGATCATGTTGGATTTAATATCTCAAGACTTGAATGCAGCTCTTCACAAATATCAGCTCCTAAGAATGTAAAAAATGCTTTTGCTTTTAAAGAAGATAAACATTCTCTATGCTTTTATGACCAACAGCATTTAATATTAAAATTCAAAGATAAAAATCACTTTGAAATAGCTTATGGCAGTTGATACTGTATGTTTACATACTACATTCTTTTTTAGTTTAAACACCGAAAACAGATGAGATGGTTACTGTGTTTGTTTCTAGAAAATGTCAGCTTCACATTCCTATTAACACATTGCTGAAGCTTTGACCAACTATGTCTAAAACGAACCTGCCACCGTGAGATGTAGAACTGAAGGGTCACCATCACAGTTTAAGGTATGTATGCCTCGCAGATACAGAATGAGACCTGAAGAAAACACTCTGCAATATACAATCAGAGGAAGAAATCCAGAAATAAGAGAACAAGTCCCCCATGCTCCAAGACTTTGCATCCTGCTCCAACAGATGGACCTCAAACAAGCCCAAGAGCACACCCACAATTAATTAACCAAGGCACAGTGTGGATCTGATAATGTCATGGATAAGTGTGGTCGCAGAGTCAGTCCCCTCACTTGTGACTGACAGCACGCATGATAGGAGTGTCTAAAGATGGATCCCAGGGGCCACCATCTGAGAGACTGGGACAGCGGTTTCAGGGATGATATGTGGTGTGGGTAAGGGAAAGGACTTTGCGCTAGGGAAAAGCTGAGATGTTGAAGTGCAGCAGCTCTACAGTGCAGCTTCAAGACAACATCGCACACGAGACGGATTTGAACAAGAAGGGGCATACTGAAGTGTCATGTTGAAGAAATGCTTCTGAATTACTGATACCCTCTTGCAGCCAAGTGTAGCCTTGTAGCCTATACTGACAAGGTAACAACATGAGAAAGAGCAGAAATGAGAAACACTCTGCTTCCAGGGTCAGGAGGGTCCTGACACTCCTTTCCCCAGTGCCAGTGAGGAAATACTGTGAGCTTTTGACAACCTTGAACTAGGGAACCCTTGAGAAGTACCAACTAACAGCACCACCCCTCCACAACTGCATCCACCAAACACAATGTGACAAACCACACTTTTATGTAACGGAAGTAACTTCCCTCGGTGCAAGGTGATTAAAAGACTGTGCTATACATGACTGAAGACTCGCTAATCCAAGAAATATACACAAGAAAACAGCAAGATAGCTGTTTGTATTGTTTTTTCTTGACACAACAGTTTTACATTGACATTGTACTTTTTTTAGCTGCATTGCGTGGTGCTAAAATGATGGTTTTGCATCTGATGCAGTTAAAAGATTTTGCCTTCTCCAATTTATGCCTTCAAATGCCTTTATGCTTTCACGGCCCTAAAACAAAATTAATCCCATTCCTTGCTAACTGTTTTAAAAAAAATTAATTAACTAGTTACTCTACTTGCCAAATCCCTTTAGTTAAATCTAATTTACATGTTATTGCCACTTTCCTGTTTTTTTGTTTTTGGGAAAGATTTAAGTAATGCTTTAAACCAAGACTTCCAAAATTACTTAATGGATCATAAATAGTCTTTATATTGTAAATGCCTTAGTCTCTTCGTAATGTGTCTTTTCATTAATGTCATATCCTGAGGAGTCTGACTGTTGTTCCAGCATAGCCTTTAATGCTAAGGATGTTTCTGCTGGTTCAGCGTATAGAGTGGGCACCCAGGGGCAGGGATTCATGAGGTGCAAATTCCCATCGTTCTCAGAAAGGCACTTCTGAGGAAGCCAATTTTGATACCTGCATAGGGATATTGGTTTACAGCAGCTGTGAACCTTTCCTATATACTGTAGCTTGAAGCTAAATACTATTACTTAATATTGTGGCTACAGAATCTGCAATAGGAGTGTTTCCAATGTTCATGTCAGGCTCAATCATAAATTATGTTTTATAAATCTGAGTTTATTTTTGCTGAATGCAGCAACAGACTGCTTGGCGTTAGCTGGCAGAGAGGAGCTGGCTTCTGCCCCCAGTTACGCTCCTGTGGTGCTGCACCACTGACACGGAGCCCAGGGACCCACCTAGTGTCTCCTCTCTTGGCTCTTTGCTGGCTGTTTAGCAAGTATGGATGAGCACAATTTGGTGAGCATGTTCTGATTTGTGGTGGTGCTTCGGAACATGGCCAGGCAGCACAGGAGCCCACTCTCTGCTAGAAAGCAAGAAGTTCTTCTAAATCACTTAGGAATTTTTGGAAAATCTTACCCTAGGCCTTGCAGATTAGTAAAATCTCCTTCCAAAACCCAATGTAATTAGTTACCCCAAACACAGAGAACTGAAGCTTCAAAAGCAAAGGGCCCATGGAAGGGCTCCAGCATTTTCTGATCTAGTGAGCCTAGTGGGCGCCAGGAATCGTGTGCTTCAGCAGAGCCACTGGGACAACAGCGCTGTTGCTGTGAACTCTATCAGAAAACTTCCTTACACAACTTCTGCTTCCATATTCATGCTTGCAACTTTCTTCCGTGTGTGGTATTACATGGAGATAACTCAGAATTTGGTTGGTAGCATGTGTGCTCAGAAGATTATAAAGAGGATAAAATGGGTTTTACTCGTTTCCTCTGATTTAACATTTACTGTATCAGCACTGCTTTCATTTAGTGTTCTTTGAATAGGTAAAATGTGGGCTTTCATTGTGACATTCATGTCTTTGCAATGAAAAACATGATATAAAGCACAATTCAAATAGTTTTTTCTTTTGTGAGAGACCAACTTTAAAACTAGTTGGATGGCTACATTGGAAGAGAGCACAGATCTCTGCATACGGTACAGATTTGGGCCCACTTTCACAGTGAGCACAGAGGCAGAAAGCTTTCCTGCCAGTGCACTGTGAACTCCCTTGTCTGCCCATCTGTGCTCCCGAAGTGCGTGCAGTGAGGAGGACACGGGCACACAAATACGCTACTGCCAAACAAATCGAGTATGAACTTGCAACAGGTCAGCTTTCTGATAACTGATTTAATGGCCCTTCCAAGCCTGTAGAAGAGATTTTGTCTCTGCTCCTGTTGCGGTAACTCCCTCAAAAGGCTTTTTGGGCACCTTTGATCCTGCCTGTGACAAACAACTGCCCCGGTGCCACAGAAAAGGCTGCATCTGCTCCCTTATGACCAAGCTATTTACTGTGTACTGGTCAAAAGGCTTTGTGTCACAATATATATCTTCAAGGTGGGAACTGTCTCTGCTATTATTTCTTTGTTCACTCAGTTTTTTACTTCCTTTTTCTGTTGTTTTATACTTTCTGTCTTCTCTGGCTTTTTCTTTCCTTCTTTCTATTTGTTCATCACCATCTGTCTTTTCTTCTTTTTCCTTTTCTGCCTGTTTCCCACTATTATAAGCATTTTTTTCCTCCACAGTTGTCCTCCACTGACTTCTCTCCCATGTCTTTGCTCTCTATTTTCTTTCTTCTGTCTAGCTCTTTCTGCTCATCAGTCACATTATGACAGCAGGGAGCAGCTGGCAGAAACAAGACCAGCTGGGTTACGTCCTGGTAAGACCACATGCTGCTGCTGACAGGACCCAGAACATAAAACAGAGAGTCTTGAGACTGTTTTGGTTTTGAACACATGATACATATAGGGATGGAGAGGGGGAAATTTTCACTAGCCCTGATCTGTTTACACACCTCTGTGCACATGGGACAGTGTTAGACTGCCATGGGCATCAGCACAGCCAGGAAAGGTAGCAGCAGGAGGACAAGCTTTGCATGCATGATGAAAGGAAATCCAGAGAAGGGATATGGCTTTGCAATGAAAGGCAGCGAGCCAAGGAGACAGCTTTAAAAGAAAGACAGAGCTCTGTGCTGCACATATCAGGCCCAGCATGGTGAGGCTTTCATACATGAGATGGAAGCAAATGCTGAGCATTGGTGTGCTCCTGGTTATGTCTTCCAGGAGAAGGCTTTCTGGATTGCTCCTCACCATGTTTCTGCTATGGGTCTCTCAGGTGGGACAGGGAGTGGGCACCCACCTGACACACACAGGAGTGCTGGGCAGCATGTCTGAGGTCTGGCAAAGGATTGAAACTGAAGGAAAACCCACAGAGGTGGCATTGGGGGCCAAGTTAGAGCACAGTGTTAATTAAATCATCTGTCAGTGCAAGGCTTTTCTGAATTAGCATCAGCATCAACAGCAGTCATGACAGGCACTGCTGACTGTGGCCATTCTGGGTGCCCACAAGCCATCAGCACTGTGACATGGTTTGTGTGTTGCTGGTGATACTTGTACCCATTTAGAAACCCCTGCTCTGACTTTCTTCTTCCTTTCATAAATTAATGGTGTGGAAGAGCCTATAACATCCTGGGTGAAAATGAGGGACAGACTGAGGTGTATTTGGTGTTTGATATTAGGTTACTTGGTGAGGGAAGGTGGCAAGAGATGCTGGGACTTGGCTTATGGCTTCCATGGAGCAGGATGCAGCAGTGCAGGGAGGCTGCGGGAGGGAGGCCACTGAAGATGCTGGAGTACAGGGAAGGCTTTAGCATGTGTGAGTAAGGGAGAGCTTGTGCATAGCCAGAGGTCTGCAATGCAATGGCATGTTTAGGCTAATCTCATGTTGCTAAGGAGCCCTACACATGTTTGGTATTGGCTCCTGTTAGTCTTCCTCAGGTGGCCTCCCGCTCCTGCCAGTGAAGTCCATCTGTTTGGCCATGAACCCCATGACTTTTGGCTCTGAAGGATGTGGCCCATCATGAAACCCTTGAGTATGCCTTTCACAGCCTCGATGAGGCTCTGTATCCAGCACCCCAGCACTGCTAAGTGCCTCCAGCTGTTTCTTGACAGGTGACTCATACATGAGTCATCCCTTTGTCCTGCCCCACGGAGGCATGCTGTAGGCAGGAAGACATCTCTGGCTGTTGCAAAGTGGTTGCTGTCCTGGAAAGAGCTTTTAGAGACTGTGAAAAAAACAGCAGCCTGTGTGGCTGGAGGGCAGGTGTGCCTAACAGTCTGCTTTATGCTGGCTTTCTGGTAACACATCTCTGTCTGGTTAAAAGGGGGATAAACCCACACCACATGCTGCCAAACTGGGTTTGTATAAGCAATGGGAAAAGTTAGATACTTGGCCTTTCTAGCTGGAGCTACCTTCACCTTTCAGAGGAGGGTGACCTGAAGTGCTGATCCACACAAGCATCTCCTGGGGCACTGATGAGGAGGCACCCTGCAGAACTGTCTGTTCGTCCTCAGCTAGCAGTAAGCTGCAGAGATGTCCATCCCTTCTCCCACCTCAGTGGACGGAGCTGGTCCCTGGCACTGTGAGCCTGATCTAAACCCAGCTGTTAGAGGGAAGAAAGAGTCAGGTTGGAGTCCCTGGGGATGAAGA
Organism: Phalacrocorax aristotelis; assembly: GCF_949628215.1. Taxonomy (NCBI): domain Eukaryota; kingdom Metazoa; phylum Chordata; class Aves; order Suliformes; family Phalacrocoracidae; genus Phalacrocorax; species Phalacrocorax aristotelis. The sequence continues at coordinate 74,883,908 of NC_134278.1, read as the reverse complement.
ATGATCATCTTTGTGCTGTTGCTGGTTCACCTGGGCTGCTCCTCTGCACACCGTGCATGCTGGCTTATTTGTGTACACTCCTTGTCCCATGGGGGCCCCAGGTGACACTATGAGATGTGCAAGACCTGCTTGGAGGATGGTATGGGGCTGGATGCAGTCCTTCCAACAGCTCTGTGAGGCCAAAAGGCTGCTTTAGCCAGGGGTCCTTCAGCCTAAGATAAATGTCATGGAGATACAAGGTATCCCACCCCCATCTCACCCTGGGCTGGGGAATGATGGCTCAGAGCAATGGGGCTGGTGGCTTTGCTGGAGGAAGGCAGGCTGCAGGCAGTGTGTGTTCCACAGTGCAGAGCTGCAGGCAGCTGGGGAGCACTCCTGGCCAGGCACTGGTGGAGCAGCCAGCTACGCACAAGGCAGGCAACTTGCATTTTGTTACCCCAGTGAGCAGCAACACCTTCTGGAGGCATGGCCCAGTGGTGGGGAAAGGCTCTTCTGAGCTTGCAGATCTATCATGAGGTTTCTGAAATGAGAAAGGGTCTGGCTGTCAGCTTAGCCTCACTGCACATGTGCTTTTTGTCCTCTCTTCTAGGCTCTGGAGTCCTCTGATGCTGCACTGCAGCCTCTGGGCCATCTCTTTCTTCACAGGTGTAGGGGGAAGGCAGCACACGAAGGTCCTGTCTTTGCTGTGCTCATGGAGAGGGTGGTTACTGTGGAAAGTTCTCTGGCTGTGAAGCAGCTCTTCAGCATTATGGCAGGTGGGCTCTGACAGGCATCTGAGTGGCTTGAGAAGGGCTCAGTTTCTGACTGGCATGGACTTACCACAGGTACTTACCTGAGATGGCATGCTTTCCTGGTGTCTTGTCCAACCCAAAAGTCACACCAGCCAGATGTGGATATCATCAGGTCTTCTGGACTATGTATGCTTGAAAGGATGTGTGCAGTCATTATGTGTGAACTTTCCTCTGACACAACAGTCTAAAGATTTTGAGTCGAGCATTCAGCAGTTAAGAAAAACTAAGATTAAGGTTTCCTGTGCTATGCCAACCAGCTTGTGCCTTTGATAGTGTAATCTTTCTCTTCAGATCTCTTCACTGACTCCAGCCTCCCATTTCTCTTAGTCCAAGCTCCTATCTCTATCCTGTTTTGCTGCCAGCTTTGGCCCTTTTCTCTCTTCCACCCCCCAGTCTTCCCCTCATCTCAGCTCCCGGTCTGAGTTTGTTTTTCTACCTATCAGGTTATCTGATCTCACCTGATCCACCAACATGCCCCACAACTGCACTGACTCCAGTGTACACCTCTCCCCCTTCCTCCCCTGCATCTCCCAAAACTATCTCATGATTCAGGTAGTCCCCTATTCCCAGGTACTCCTCAGCAATTTTTCACAATCTGTTCCTTCCACTGTTTCCCCGGTTTTGCATTCAAGCCATGGAATTTGTTCCTACTCTCTGCTTGCCCATCCCTCCCCATGTTAGGGGACCCCTAAAACCATGCCCTTCAGCTGTGGTCTGGAGCCTCCCTGTAGCCATTAACACACAGGAACAGTAGCTGCAGGTCCTGCACCTCCTCATCAGCCCTGAAACATAGACACCCAGGGAGGATGTGCCCCAGTGCTCATAGGCAGCTGCCTCTGAGTGGGACTCCTCAGCTTCTCAGACAGCCCTGCTTCCCTCCATTACACAAGGGTTAACCTAATCAGTTTCCCAAAGTTCAGATGAGATCAACCATCTTCACGACATGCAAATCTTGGTCGAAGGGTTTAAAGACAGGTAAACTTTGGATTAAGCTGCAAGAGGGTCTTACAATGGAGATTGTCAAGGAAATAAGTATGTGTATGGCACAGCTGCTGGCTTAGTCTGCAATAACTCAATGTAAAGACTTCTTTAGACTGCAGGGGACTATGGATGAGGCTTTCAGAAAACGAAGGCATTCCTCACTTAATTTGATGGTTTAATTTATTCCCTTCTGGGGAAATGAACTCATAGGATGTCATAGCAACAGGTCTGCGATTTTCACGAGGCAGAGCTACTTTCCAGGCTGTTACCTCTTGCTGGCGCAGCAAGTTTTTGTGGACATGCCATAGGATGTGTAATGCTGCAGTGTTTTTAGCTGAAGTCACAGGCAGCAAATAGAAAGTATCATACCGTGCCATAGCCTGCCCTACAGGCTGAGGGAGTTTGCTTGGACAGTAGCTGCACAGATGGCTTTAAAATATTGCAGAATGAGCCTCTGAGCACCTCTTCTAATTTTCTGGATAACGGGAAATCTTGGCTCCAAGCTTCATGTGTCAGCCAAGAAAATGTAAACAGAATATTGGACAAGCTGGCTCTTTAGACAACACTTAGAAACCATGGTTATAACCTCACCCTGCCCAAGTAAGTGAAGCTACTTCTTCACATGATTGTATGTCATTCCTTTATGCTACAGAAGGAAGAAACAGGCTGTGGAGCAGCTCACAGGTATACTTTCAACTCAGTTTTCTGAAGTTGCTGCAATCCCATTTCCTGAGAAGTTGTTATGACATCCAAGTAAAGCAAGTTTTCTCCAACAAGTGCAGTTCTGGCTGAAAATCAACAAAAAGCAAACGCAGTCTGACTTTGGCCAGACTTCTGCAAGATTAATTGGGCAAGATATGCCAGCCTAGGAAATTATTTTTTGTTTAGAAAGCTTCACTATTGGTAGGGATGATTTTCCTTTGCTCAGCTGAGTGACCATCTCCACTTTTTAGAATTGTTATAGAGGTGCATCTGAGCTAAAGAGAGAGATAATGTTCTTCATACCTGGCTAGTGGTTTGGTGACAGGGAGCGGGATGCAATGTACTGGACAAACCTTTGTCTAAAAATGGGCAGGTTTTGGCTTCTAGTAAAACTAATCTTTTCCTAGGGAGATGTTCAAAGAAAGCAGATGCAGTGTCTCCCTGATGTATTCTGCACAGTGATGCCAGTCTTCAGAACTGGGTCAGGCCTAGGTTAAGCCTGAACAAAACCAGGGTCTAGAAAGGGATGAGAATTTACAGAGTCTTGTTGAGATCTTCCAAGTTTCCCACTCCCTAAGCCAAACCTTACTAGAGTAGATATGACTGCAGGTTAGACAGTCCCCCAGTGTTTTGAGGATCCAGTTCAGAACCAAAGCCTGATGGAAAACCTGGGGTTGGAATCTGAATCTGTGGTCTCCCTTGCATCCCAGGGGAAATAAATTTTTCATCTGGTTTTGCCTCAGCATCTGTGCAGATGGCATCCTGGAAAACCACACATGAAGCAAACCAAGCTAGTTAAATTAATCATAACGCCATTTTTTGTGTTGTTGATTTATCAGCAGAGGAAAGCACAGATCATGTTTCACATACTTGTCCTCTGAAAGTTTTGCAGAATGCAGGTAAGAGGATTTTATATTGTATACATGATATTGTTTGGCAACAGCCTCAGGAGATCTCTTTCCAGGCACATTCTGAGCTCTTTGGTCTACCTCGGAGGTCTTTCATGTGGGTCTTCTGGATTTTCTGTGTCTGTTCTTCTCAGCTACTTACAGCTTTCTTGTCAGGAACTTGGAGGAGGAAACAGGCAACAGGAAACTCTCAGGACATGATGGTTCAAAGAAAAAGAGTCCTCTGCTCTTTACCTCCTGCTTCTTGAGTATTTGATGTACCTGCCTGGACCTCCTGTGTTATAGACTCTCTCGGCCTCTAGCCCTCAGCCCCCACACACCTCCTGGCCACTCTTCTCCTTCCCACCAGTCACAGCTCTCACCGGCTTCTCCTCCATCAGCTTCCCATCACCTGCTGAAAAGACTGAGGGTCCCCTCAAAACTGCTATGCTTTTTTGAGTCTAGTTTCCTTATTCCTGATTATGCCACATCCTTTGGGAGAAAAACCTCCTTACACATGGCAAAGATATGTCTTTTCTCCCCCATGACAGCTATTTCTCACCTCCTCTGAGCATCACAACCACGTGCACCTCCCTCTGCCTCCTGCTGATCACACCAACTCTTCCTCCCTCAGCTCTGCCCAAAAGCAAACTCCCTGGCTGGATGTGAGGGAGCACTTGAGCATCTTCTAACTATCCCGCATGCTGGAATGGCTCAGGTTCTTTTGGACCAGCAGTAGCAGTCTTCCTATGTGTCATTACACGACCAGTGTAAAGTCACTTGTTAAACCATTTGTTGACGTGAATTTTATTTTTGACTCATCTACAGTGCCAGCAGTGTTGAAAGAAAATGTGATTTAATTATTACTCTAAGTTCTTATCACAGTATATTTTGCCTTATATTGAAATGCCTGGCTGTGGATGTTACTTTAATTTTTTTTTAAGTCTGTAGTAAAATAGTGTTAAATGTTCCTCATTCTCGTTTTCCATTGTCATTCAGACAAGTCAAAGCCAGCACATCTCTGCAAAGTCTAAATAATATTCCCGTTAACCTTTTGTGTAGTTTATAATACACTTCCAGTAAGACTAAGTTGATTTATTTTTTATGAGTTCCTAGGCATAGCACGGGTTTTTTTGTACTTTAATATGTGCCAAAAATGATGAGGGTCATGTGGCTCTGGCAGGTCCTGTCTCATCCCTGCTTTTGCTGCAGTGTTGGAGCCTGGGACTTTTTACCAAACACATTTCTAAAATCTGGCAGGCGGGGGATGTGCAGGGGGTTGCAGCCGGATGCGTGCTCCTTGGCTTCTGCTCCCAGTCAAGAGGATGGGTGCAGGCCCTGGTCTGGAAGCAGCACTGTGCCCAAGGTCGTATCCCTCCCCCACAGGGGCCAAAACACAGCAAAATCTGGGATTCCACTCTGCTCGTGGCCATGCAGCCATTGCCACAGAAGGACATTTCTTAGATTGGCAGAGTAAAACATGAGAGAATCTGGTTCCACACCTGCCTCTTCCACTCCGTGCAAACATGCACAGGTTCACACAGCTCTTGTGCATGCCTGCCATGTTTCTCAGCTTTACACCTAAAGCATTGGGTTGTTTAGGTTCACCGGTACAGTAAGCTGTGGGAAATATAGGGACCAGACGATGTTGATTATGCCGTGCCTTTCCTTAGTATGAGCCCTGGAAGAGCAGGAACTAACTGTGCAGAGGGGAGCTGCCTTCTTGAGGTAGCTGGCATCACATCTGCTCAGCGCAGCCTGCACAGGCAGGCTAAAGTTACCGGGCTGTACACATGTGCCAGTGGAGAGGGGAAATTCAGTGCCCCCATGTCACATACACTGAATTTTCTTCAGGTAATAGAACAAGACTACACCTCTGCAGCACCTCTTGTCTCTAAATAAAGATCTCCAGTGCATGTATGGCACTCATTGTTACACACCTTAAATTTTTTTTTAACCCTGCTACTGTATCTATGAAGCAAAAGGACATTCCTTTCCCCATTTTTCAGGGCCACAAGAAGGCAGTGATCTGCCTGAGTCCATGGGGGGCAGTGGTGATGGAGCAGCAAGGAATCCTCTTCCTGTCAGACCCAGACTGGTGGACTCAGGAAAAGGCAAGAAAAAAGAAAAGCTGATTTGACAGCATACAAAGAGTTGGAAGAGAAGATGAAAGCACTTTAGCGGTGAGATTGCAGGTATGCCTGACAAAACGCAGGCACGCAGCACAGCTTGTGTGGATGCGTGACACAGAGACCTGGGAGGAAGGGCTTGTGTGTCTCCTGTCTGCTCATCTGTCTCACACTTTCTCATCTTTAACTCCCTTTCCTTTCACACCTGTGCATTTGAGCATGCAGATCTGCATTTCAAGCCCATGCAGTGAAGCAGGCAGACACAGAGCTGTGACACTCACTCCCTCTGACAGGCAGTGGTGCAGTGCCCTGAGTCAGCAGCAGGGCTGGATGCAGCGGGCTGGGGTTGGCGACACAGACTGCGCTGCATGCTCCTCCTGCCACAGGTGTCCATGTCTCCATGAGCTGGAGAAGGATCTCTTGTGACCATAAGATGTTGGTGGGACTACCTGAACTCTCAGCAGAATGCAGTGCTGACATACTGAGAGTAGCAGCCTGCAGCGATGTGCTGACTTCCCTTTCATACCACATGCATGCTCTCCTAGAATTAAGCCATGCCACCCAGCACCTTAAATTGTATTCGTTTTAGCAAAACCCCTCAGGATGCTCTTTCACCGAGGGGTTTAGACACTCCTGTTCCTTTTGATGAGCGGTGTACCAAGATATCTATGGTGGGGAAGTGGTGCACCACCAGGATGCCGGCCCCACTCCTGCAGAGCTTTCTGGCTCTGCAGTCCGGGAGGACAAGCAGCCTGACAGAGGGGCTGCAGCACCCACACAGACAGGGTGGAGTTGCTAATCTCTTTGAAATGACAATTTGCTCTTTGTTTTGTATGTTTTGCAGATGTCATCTGCTGGCTTCAATAGGAAGGGAAAATAAATGTGAAGAAACTATTTTAGCAATTTGCCTGGAAAGCCAGGTGCCTCTCCAAGCATCATGAACCACTGTTAAATTAAAAACTTCAGTAGAAAGAGAGCTGGGGTTTCACCATGGGCTACTCTCTGCCCATCAGCTACCTACAAGACTGTCCTGGCTTCAACCAGTTGGGGTCAGCTGGCCTGGCTGTGCCCCCTCCCAGCTTCTTACTGGCAGGGCATGGGAAGCTGAAAAGTTCTCAACTAGTGTAAGCACTACTTAGCAACAACTAAAAGATCAGTGTGCTATCAACATTATTCTCATCCAAAACACAGCACTATACCAGCTACTAGGAAGTAAAAAAAATAACTCTATTCCAGCCAAAACCAGGACAAAGACCAAGCTCACTGTGGCAGGGAGCGCTGTCCCCAAGCCCAGCCCTGCCCTCCCTGTTTGTGGCTGCAGTCAGGCATGGGAGGCCACCAAGCTCTCTTTTTTTCTGCCCCTGCTTTTGTCTCATGCTTAGATGGCCTTGATTTCATACTGAGCAGGTGTAATATGGTGCAAATCAGTTACTGTGTTTGGGGTGACAGGACGCTGTCCTTTGCACACAAACCACCTCCTGGATTTTCTAGAGAAAGCAGAGGCTGCTGGTTCACCCCTTCAAGGGGGTGAACTTTGAGATGGCACTTGTGGCATTTGGGTTCACTTTATGCAACGTCTTAGAGGCTGTCTATATACTTTCTTTCTTGCATTTGATCTCTGTCTTCTTTCCTCCAAGCCAAACCAGTTTTGCCATAATCTAAGAGCTCCTCAATAATGAAACAGAATGGGGAAAATGCAACATATTTTAATATACTTTTAGCTTTTAATGAGAAAATAGCAGATAAAAGCCTGCTTGAGTCTAAAGGGAAAAAGTAGATCATTAACATTAAATAAAAGTGTGCCTTCAAAAAATCTGAAAACTTTAAAAAACATGGAAAATATATGTCTGTGTAATGTGGGGTAAAGTCATAATTTCCCCTATTAACACACACTAAAACAGAGCTAAATGATTGTACCACATCTTGGTGAGTCTTTTTTTGGGAAGGTGAGTCTCATGCTGCTTGACGAGAGGTTGCTAAGCAGTGTCCTATATTCATTAGTTATGTAAATAAGGATGTAAAATAGCCCCTTTCTTGCCTGTGCCTAAAGAAACAGAGCTTGGACCACTGCTTCCTTGAAGTCTGTCAGACTGATGGGATATTTTTTTTCCTTTTGAGTGGGGAAATATGCTATTTGGAGAGAAGAAAAGAATATCCTTGAGTTCTTGGCTCCGTTCTTGGCATGCATGGAGTGCAGAGAATCAAGGCGGGTTTAGGTATGTTTGAGTAAATGCAAAAAAGATTGAGGGGGATACTTTCCTCCTGAGATTAAGGTACACACCAACATTCACTTCCATCCTCCCCTCAGGTACTACTGCATTAGACAGTCTTACAGCAGTGCATGAGTTTTAGAGATAAGTTATTGTAAATATGAACTAGCAATGCATTTGTATTTGTCTCTCTGGTTACCTCTTTGAGAAGTACTTGATGAAGCCAATTTCAAATGAAAAAAAAGTATCTTTTTCTCAGTGGAAATCAGTCCTTTTCTTGAAATCTCAGTGTTCAATTCCTCCAAAGAAACAGCTATATGAGAAATGCAGCTTTGGTTTGTCTTTTGAATTTCAGCAGGCAAGGTCTTTTTTCTATTTTTGCCCTTGTTCTCCACCCTCCCCCCAAACTTTTTGTTTTCTCTTATCAAAGGGGAGAGAAAGAGAAGTTGGAAAAACCTAGCAAAATGAGAACCGTTCTGAAAATGAAAAGTTACAAATACAGAAACTTTTTTTTTTTTTTTTGGCTAAGCCAGAGTGCACATTAAATAGTGACTTCAATAAAGGAACAGTAACAGCTGTTGCTCCCTGGACAGCAAGTGCTCTTCTTTTCTGAGACCACACAAAGAAAAGAAAAAAAAAACTTCACTATTTTGGATGATACATTCCACTCATTTTTTGTTTGATCTCATAGCTGTCAAATCCCTGCTCTTCACTGCTTGACAGCTGGCACTGCTGCCAGGGTGTTTGGCATAGGTAGTACATCATGTGATGAATCATAGACACATAATTATGGTTTATTTTGTGGTCTGTCATGACAAGGCTGGTGCAGTGTTTCTCACCAGAAGGTAGATAAAAATCCTGCTCCCCTCTCAGCAGAAAGGTGTCAATACTGAGGTCAGTGTTCAGCTGTTGTGTGAGGCAGCATCCTGGAGCCCAGCACTGCATGGCTGCCTCCCCATCACAGATGCCTGCACACCACCTGCCATAGGCAGCTATTCCCTACTCACCATAGTATAGAAAAGAGCCCCACAGTATAGAAAGGAGAGTGTGTCTCCTCATGAGAAAAGCTTGCAACAACAAGCGTGCTCTTCCCTCAGCCCTCACCATAGCCCTCTCCCTGTTTAAGCCATTTCATTATGTCAAACAGCAATATTCCCATCGCATCTCTGTAGGTCCCTGCCTGTCTTTCCAGCCCCTGGGAGCTCCATAACTGTGGGACTACAGAAACTAGCAGGGCAGGAGTGGCATACAGGAACCTGATGTTTTATCTCGAGGTAAATTCTGCCAAAGTAAGGCTTGATAATACTGGAAGATACAAGCTCTTATGTATGCATTTCTCTGTGCAGTTTTGCCACCAGAGCCAATTCTCACGTCACAGTCAGATCTGACCAAGGAAATTATGCAACTACACCAAGTTTGGGTTTAAAACTTGTACATAATCAGCCCAGGTCCACAAAGAGATCAGCTGCTACTAAACCCACGAAACTCATTGCATGTATGACTATTTTCAGGTTCCGACCTAGACTGTGATCTACTTTGTACAAATATTCTGAAAAAGAAATCATAGTTCTTCGCAGTTAACCTTTTGTTTCGGTTCAATAAACACCTCCTTTCAGCACACTGTAGGTTTGCAAACATTGATTCCTGTCCTCTTGCCAGCAATGAGTAATCTGGCAGGCAGATATGCTCCTGCCCGTCCTCCTTGACAAAGCAGACTTTAAGCAAAACGCTGAAGCACTGGGCACAGATCATTTAGTGATTTCTTTATCAGCCAGTGATGACTTTTTCCTGTGAAGCCAAAACTGCATTCCATGCTGTTTCATAGGGTTTTCGGGAAGCTTGTTATCCAAGTGGAACAAATGAAGTCTGGCCCATTACATTTTCTTGGAGATTTTTGAAATTTTTGTAAACTGAGGAAAAAGAAAAAGGGCGGGGGGGTCAAGTTTAATAAATTCAGTATTGTTGCTTTTGTACTTTCTCTGGGATTTATTTCCTTTGCAGTCAATTTGTATTGACTCTCTGCTACTTTACACAAGACACTTAGGGACATTTTGTAATTCAACATAGCATAACGCTCAATTTCCTCTTGCAGAAATAATGAACTGCAAATGACTGTGCTGAGGGATGCTTGATAACCTACAGCAGGGAAGTGATGCCACACAGGCTCTGCACTGCACAGCGAGGATGCACATTTGCCATGATGCAAATTGGCATGGGTAGGGTCACTTAGGTTCCCATGTCATTAACAGAAGAGTAAAGAAATAGTACTTTTAATTATTTTATTAGGTATTTTGAGTTAATAGGAATCTTAAAATTGGGGGACAAAAAGTGTAGGGCTTAATTACAGCTATAGCCATATGTGCATAGACTCTCACAAGAAAATACTGCTGCTCATATATGACTGCAGTCCCCTAGGGTTTCCTCCCTGTATTTTAATGGTCTTTCCTTCTTCTGTTTTCCCTCCTGTAAGCACATCAGCTATATCTTTGTAACTTTTGATGACTTCTTGGTATGTCCTCCACAGTGGGCCTGGAAAAAATTTCCTGGGTCATAAAGGTCAGTCCTCTTATCTACAACCATTGTATAACTATGTCCAACCTCTTACCCAGGTCTGTCTGGGAAGAATTCTTGTCCTCGCTGTACTTACTTGGAGGCCACTTCAGCACAGGGATCCCCTAGCGGTGAGGAATGGGCTCATGATTTCCAGAGTAAGAGTAGTTACGGCTAGTTTATACTCATTTGAGCTTTGTACTTGGCTCAAGATGCTTTTTTTTCCCCTTCTGCTTTTTACTGTGCTACTGCATTTACCAAGGACAGTCATTTCTGTTCTCACCCTTTGCTTTCCTTTGGTTGAAAAGCCAGATTTGTCTAGTCTGGTATCTTAAGATGGCCTCCCAGTAATCCCACAGTCAACACCTACCTCGTGTTCACTTAATCTATTTCTTCAACATGAACATGGCCAAGGAAAGCTGTATGCAGCAACCCTGTGAGGTCTCCCCAGGGCAATCTATGTCCACTGAGCTCTACTCTTTATCTTTTCTTTTTTGGAAATCTCTCTCCTGCACCATCCTGTGCCTGCCTCTTTCCCTCTCGTGCCTGCTTTGGGTTTGGAAGCTGAGTGGCAAGAGCTGGGTCAGAGTTCTGGGTCATGATGTGGCCTGTATACACGGTTCTTCTTCCACATTCATTTTCATCTGGCAGGACCCCTGACGATTGCAAAAGCCCGGGTAACTTGTTGCTGTGTGCATGAGCTTGGATTTTGTAGATTATTAAACTTTGTTCTGTGTCATTAGCCTGGCCCTCTAGGTCATTGGGTTTGACCCATATGGCATCATGAGTCTTCTCTATGCTGATAATGCCCCCAGCTTTTTTCTGTCAATAAATACTACCAGATGTTCCCATTTTCTCTGTTAGTGGTCACATTGAATGGATGCTTATCCTCATTCCTGAGAAAACTGCCCCAGTTAATTAGATTTTTTTGCAGGATCTTCCTTTGTCTTCTCCCCAGGAATGTCCTCATCTGTGCCGATTCCCATTTTAGCAGTTTCAGTTAATAATTCTGATGTGATACCATACAGATGTCCAAGAGAGATTTGGCTGACTTGCGTTCCTCTGCCTGAAAGATATCTACCTTACCAAAAAATTGTATAAGGTTATCCAGGCATGTTCCTGCTACATCTTGTTCCAATTTCCAGTAACCTTCCTAGCTAAAATCATAGAATCATGGAATCATTAAGGTTGGAAAAGACCTATAGGATCATCAAGTCCTACCGTCAACCCAACACTATCACGTCTCCTAAACCATGCCCTGGAGTGCTACGTCTACAAGTTTTTTGAACATCTTCAGGGACAGTGACCCTACCACCTCTCTGGGCAGCCTGTTCCTGTGCCTGACCACTCTTTCGGTAAAGACAGTTTTCCTAATATCCAATGCAAACCTCCCCTGATGCAGCTTGAAGCTGTTTCCTCTCATTCTATCGCTAGTGACCTGGGAGAAGAGACCAACACCCACCTCACTACAACCTCCTTTCAGGTAGTTATAGAGAGCCATAAGGTCTCCCCTCAGCCTCCTTTCCTCCAGGCTAAACACCACCAGTTCCTTCAGCTGCTCTTCATAAGACTTGTTCTCCAGACCCTTCACCAGCTTTGTTGCCCTTCTCTGGACATGCTCCAGCAACTCGATGTCCTTCTTGTAGTGAGCGGCCCAAAACTTAAATGACCCCAAAACTTTGCTACCTGCTGGAAATCCAGTGGCTGAACTAGCTAGTCACAACATTAATGTCTTTTTAAAGATGCTCAACATAATGGAGTTACACTTGAGTCCAATTAGTCTGTTATTAATAATGACTGATCTCTGTCCTCCTGGATGAAAGATGGAAGAAGCTCAGAGGAGTCCCACTACTGGACTACTGCATGTGTAGGAAGGGTTTGTGTTAAGTTTCTCTTGCAAAGAAAGCAGGTCAGCTGCCAGAGGATAGTCACCTGAGCCCACGCATGGTCATGAGAACAAATTGTTTTTCATTCTCCCCCAACTTCTGGTGTTCACATCTATGTTTCTGAGGCTATGGCTTGAATCTTTCACAATACTGATGCTTGATGAAGGTATCACAAGGTACCATAACACTCTCGAATATTTTGGATAAGGGATCAGTGGCACCCAAGATACCGATAGAGGCAGGGCAGGGCAGTGTCTCTCCACTGAACCCTGATTCCCAGATTAGATCTTATGATAGGTGTGGGACAGCTTGTGGAGGATTCTGGGGGAAGAGACTTCTTCTTCCTTAATCTCCTAGGCTTCAGCTCCTTAACCTAGTAAAATCCCCTTCCCCTTCCTGGGACCACATGTGCAACAGCATCACTGAGCAGCCACACATCAAGCACTGTCCTACCTTGAGTAAAAAGGAGATGGGGTAGAAGTGGGGACACCATGAGGACCAATGTTGCAAAGTACAAAAAAACTGAGTTGCAGAATGTGGTATTAACCCTGTGCAGATTAACCTTATTATCACAGATACCATAAAAGTATCAACAGCAACAAATTTCATTATTGCATATATTTAGGATCACTGTCCTGCGGTGGTACAGGCAGATTGCTTGGTATGACTATGGATGTGACTGCACTTGTAAGAATAGGCTGGTAAATGGCTGTTGCTCTCTTGTTTAGTATTCCCCTGGAAACAAACACACTCCCAAACAAACTAAAAGTAAATAAAATACTCACAAGCGGATGGACGTGTGTCTTCAGAAAAGAAAAAAAGTGAGGAAACACTGATATTTCATCCCTTTTAAAAAGAAACCAAGGCCAAATCCACTAGCTCCAAGGGAATGACTTTAATCTAAGTCACAATAATAAATTGGGGAGCATATTATATCCAAAAACATCATGAAACATCATGATGTGGTCTTTAGACTGGTGGGGTCAAAGTTTTCCATGGCTAGAGGGAAGGCAGCTGTAAATGACTGAATGAGACAGGCACAGTAAATGACAGTGCACAGCAGGGACTCCAGCTATTCTCCTGCTGTGCGTGGAGCAGTGTGAGAACTTTATCCAAAGCCTGCCAGAGTCCTGAAAGCCTTTGACTTTGCCGTGTCTTACATCAGACCTTATGTGCATCATTTATCTTATTTGCCAGAGATACGGCATCTATGCTTTTTCCAGCAAAAACGATTGATATTACTAATGTGCTGGCTTTTTCTTTTAATGGCATGCCATATTTGGGTTAGTTTATTTTCAAGAGATCTTTCAGTACTTCCTCTTGAACAAATCAATGGTATTGGTAGGTAGTTGCAAATTTCTGTTACAGTAATGGGCAGAGCTGATGGACAGTATCACAATACAATGATTTTCTTTGGATTTTTTCTGACAGTCCTTGGTTTTGATCAGTAGTGACTGGGGCAGAGGTACTGGGTCAGTGGTGCTGAACCACCACAGCTTTGCTTTAAATACTCATGACTCCACCATGATTTATGGTGCTGAACTTTCCAGCTTGCAAGTGGCAAGTGAGGAAGGTTATCCCAGCTACTAGAAACAAACCTGTCCTGCAACGGATGTGAGGTGTTTGCTTCACCATCACACACTTTCAGGTCAAATTCACACTTTGCACGGGGCCAAGAACACCAACATTTCATCTCCAGGGTGAATTTCATGAGTTGAGTTTGGTGAGGTGCTTGCCAAGGTTGACTCTGAACAAAGGAAGAACTCTGCAAAGAAGCCAAAACCAAGATTTGTTAGAAAAGAAAAAAAAAATCCCTTTCTGTCTTTAACTGTCAGTGTGTAGGAGCTGTCTAAGGTGTGTCTTCCAATTTGCATTACTTGGAAGTGGGGATTCAGACCAGCTGCCTAATTTCATTGGAAGCTTATCTCAGCAAGCAAGGGTTCATCTGCTGTAACACTATCTGCTTAACAGAAGCTGGGACTGTTTGTGTGTAGCAGAGCAAACTGTCCTGTGATGGGAGGTAAATGAAAAGTGATAAATCTGTATGCCTTTGTTGTGTGAGATCCTCTCCAGCTTCACAGCAGTGAAAGGCAGGAAGAAGAGGCAAGACACTCAGCCGAAGACATGAACAGTATTTGATATTTCTTGATGCCAAGGCAGTGCTGTCACATCATCTGTACAGAGGATGGAGAGCAGTGGATAGTCCAGGTGAAACCTGCAACCTCTGTGAGTCCACGGAGGTATTTAAGTAACACTCTTAAACTGGAGATCTTCCTCCAGTCTTCTGATTCTTTGCATCTGTCAAATCCATAGTCCTGTGGCTTGATGCCTCTGAGGCGTCTACATACTCATTGTGTGGAGCCCAAATATTCTCTTTCTTGGGGCCTTTGAAGAGAACAGTTTAAAAACAGATTAGTCCCAAGCTTTTATTCCTTGGCATGATTGCTCCTATGGGACCTTTTCTGCTTGAGATCTGCTCTGTCCCTTTTCTCCCCAAGTGCTGGGTTTATGAAATCTCAGTTTTTCAGAGGCCACCAGGACTTGTTGAAATGGTGAAATAGCAAAGGGAATCCCACACCCCTCTTTCAGTTCCCAGGGATCCCTTTTACTATCTGCTACTTTAAACTAGAAGCTATTCATTACTCCCAGTCCAAGTCTGGTGCTTTACTGTAGATTAATAGAATTAAATGTGAGGGGAAAAAATCACTGCAAGGCTTTTTTTTTTTTCCCCCAGGGGAGAGACAGTAAAGAGAGAGGCCAACAGATGATTAATCTTTTGTTTCTTGATGGTTCAAGTATCCTTTTATATGTGAGTCATATGTCTAAATATTCAGGGTCACCAGTGACCTCCTCTTGGCCAAATTTACAAAATTTCACCATCCTTGGTGTAGCTGAAGAGTCTAGAGGCGTACAGCCCTCTTATCTTTCTGGGCTTCCCTAGATCTATGCTTTACTTTTGCTCTTTGGGGACAAGTGATATGAATATAATACCAAAGACAAAGAATTATTTTTTTCCTGTATGGTTTCCATAGTCCTTACAAAGACCTGCCTGTGTCTTTTGTGGGTGTTTTTGCTGGGTAGCATATAAAACATATGTTATGTGGAAAAAACCATGTACCCAAATATTTTTGGGTGCACTCCCTGCATTACCAAGATTTATAGAAATCTTATTTTGGAGCAAACTGAGATGGAATCAGTTACAGAACAATATTTATTGAACCACTAGACAGCCAAATATTACTTCATAAAACAGGAACAAGCAAATATTCACTGGTTAAGGGATAACAGCTCCTTACAGAATTTAATTGGGCAGGAGTTATTTCAGGCAGTCCCCACTCACAGCATTCAGCATCTCTACTCTCTGTATATCAAATGCCTACTACACTTGGTATGACTAAGAGATGAAAACATTGTAAGTCAAAACCACGGACTATATTTTCAAATCTTTAGTGCTTATTTTCTTAGGTTGCTGTCACTATTGGCACATCCACACCCTTGACTGATCCACAACTACATGCTTCGGACCCTGCCTGTGCAAGATGGGGGCAAGACTTAGGATCCTGCCCATACGGACCCTTATAAGGTTAGGAGAGGGTGCTGCTCATGAATAAGAATATGAACGCACATAATATCTGTTAGGGATATGGCCAAGAACTCTATAGATTTCTACCAAAGCGAAGTCAATACATAACAAGCATATTAGCTCTACGAAGTCTAAGTACCAGTACTCAGTATGTGACTTATATGCAGCGTATAAGTACATGACATACTTGCTACATACTCAGCATATGATTCAGTATATGGCAGTATATGACTGTCCTGACATTGCTCCTTGTTGCTTTTATTACAGCATTTTTGCTGGTGCAACTACACCATTCATTTCCATGGATTTACTTCCAATTTAGGTCCTGATCTAGCAACACATCTAAGCAGTACTACAGGACAGGAGGTGAAGCTGATGATGGGTCTGCAAGGACTGACAATTCTTGAATAAATAACCTAACAATAGGAGGTTGTAAAGAAAGTGGAAACAACCCACAGCTGGTCTTGTACTGGCATTTAGTAACAGATGTGTTGTGTAATCCACTGGAGGTGGTTTTTCAGCTTTGCTCAGTGTGGTTGAGGTCTTTACTTGAGCACTGTGTCTGCTTCGGGGCCATGCACTTGATGAAAGATGGAGACTAATTGGAGAAGAGCCAGAGGACACCAACAAGGATGATGAGAAGTTTGGAAAACAAGACCTATGAGAAAAGTTTCAAGGAACTGATGTTTGGGTTTGTTTTTTTTTTTTATCTAGAAAAAAGGCATCCTGACATGGTACATAATGAAAGACTTCCAGTACTTAAAACATGACTGTGAAAGACTATGATGAGTTATGCCCATAAGGATACAGGAAGAACTGGCTTAATTTATGGCAAAGGTGATTTAGGTTAGGCATTAGGAAACACCTTTTACTGTCAGGAAAATCCAGGGCTGGAGGAGAACACCTAGAAAGACTTGTTACTCTTGCGTTTGGAGATTTTTAAGGACAGATCAGACATACATCTGCCAGGAGAGGCCAAGATATAGTTATCTTGCCTCAGTGTGTAGGATGGGGAAAGTGTTCTCCTGAGACCCCTTCCAGCCCTGTATTTCTGTGATTTATGGTCTCTGTGTGACTTGGATCTCTGTTGAATCAGTGCCTTAGGCTATAGTCAGCTCCTAGATATCAAAGGCTTCGTTTGGAAAGGTTCACAGGCTGGCCAAGTGCCAAACAGTTTTCTGTCCTCTGAGGAGAAAGCATCTGCCTGGCTGTCACTCAAGTCTCTGAGCTACAACTGACAGAGTTTTCTGCCTTGCTCATTAGTCACTCAGCCAAGCTGGACCTGCGGCAGCATGGCAAGAGGGCAGGCAATTTCTGGAAAGGTTCTGCCAAGGAAGTTTGAATGAACCAGGTGCACCAGGAGCTGATTTCCCTTCACACAGTCTTCCCACTCTGTCCTGCTCTATTCTCACCAAGGGCCTGGTGTTGGAATACCCTTCAGAAATTACATTCAACAGGCAGGAAAATGCACAGGGGTCAGATGTGTAGCCAAAAGATAAAAGCTGAGGTTTCAGCCAAAATGGATGTGGAACAAGTGTTGTCCTAGGAAAAAAAAAAACAAAAGCAAACAAACCAAAACCAACCAAACCCTGAGCATGCCAAACTTGTCTTTTTTTCATACCCAGTGAAGTCGGCCTACAGAGGCCCTGCATTTATGTTTAGAGAGGGAGGAAAAATGAATGGTGACACATAACCAGAAAAGGATTGCTCTATTAACATCTATATTTCTTCTTACCAGTGCAAGCAAGGTCAGGGGATGAAAGAAGAGGAAAGGCCCTTGACTCCGGTTTTGACTCAGATGTATTCTCTACTGTTTTTCATATGAATGTTGTTACTGGTGATCTGCCTTGGGCTTTTAAGGGGACTGTTTTTATTGCTGTATGTAATCCTGTTTGGTGTGTCTCTCTGGATACAGCACTGACTGCTGACCTCGGCCTTATGTACACAGCTGTCCCAAGCTGGTCTACCAGTGAAGGTCCCAGCAGCTGCGTGCTCAGCTGGTGACAGCTGTGAAGGGCAGCATGACCACAAAAAAGTGATGGTATGGGAGTTACGATAAAAACAGAAGGTGGCAAATGTTAGATATCTGTAAGAGATGTGCTGCTATGATGGTGATACAGATGCCACCATCCTGTACAGTATACAACAGGCTGTTTCTAGTTGCCGATTTTTTTCTTTCTCCAAAATGCTTTTCTCTTGACATTGCCTTTGACCTATGCTGGGATCTGAAATCCCATTTGGCCACTGGAGGGCAATCCAAACTCTTCACAATAAATATTCACCATAAATAAATATACCATAAATATTTCCAACCCATGGTTTGTCAAGTAGCAGCATCCCCGCTGTGGCTCAGGGACTGCAGTTTGCTTTTGTGGCCTCACCCTCTCCTTCTTTTTGCCCCTCCTTTCACACACACCACCAACAGGCTTGTGTCAGTGAAGTTTTGTGCCTATAGGAAGTCTATTTTCCAACAACACTGCAACCATGCCAAAACAAGTTCCTCCATAAGCCCTCCCCTTGTTAGGTCTGTAGGGAGTGCTCACACTTGGCTGATGGACTCTGTGGTGTGTGGGACGCCTGCAGGGGTGTCGGCCGTTGGTGCTTGACTAGTGCCAAGCACAGCAGTGGTGTGTTGGACAGGGGTGAATTTCACACTGTCAAACTATGCTAGTGCTGCGTTATACTGACTGGCTATAAGTTATCTTGGGGAAGCAGAGACGTATAGAAGCATCAGAGTAGGCATGCTACACCCAGTGCAACATGGGGGACTTTGGGCACTGTGATATGTCTGCATCCTGTAATAAATTTGGGCTGCTCCTGCCCAAACTACCCGGTACTGCCAGTAAGAAGAATGAACAGAAATAATTTTACTATGTGTGTTCTACCTTTGGATCATATCCTCGGTTTTGTGTCAGAGTATGCCATTCTGGGACCAAACAGGGTCCTAAGTACCTTGTAGCAGGTGCAGAATAGCAGCATAAGATTTTTTTAAAGTCATCTCCAGCTACAAGGTCTACTGAAAGTTTGAATGTACCTGGAAGCTTTTCAGCAACCAGTCAGCAACCCTCAGTTGTTCACTGAGTAGATTCCCTTTTTCTCCTACAGTTCCAATGGGGCTGAGCACAGTAACAATCACAGAATCATAGAATCATAGAACGGTTGAGGTTGGAAGGAACCTTTAGAGGTCATCTAGTCCAACCCCCCTTGCAGTGAGCAGGGACATCTTCAACTAGATCAGGTTGCTCGGAGCCCTGTCCGACCCGGCCTTGAATGTTTCCAGGGATGGGGCACCTACCACCTCTCTGGGCAACCTGTGCCAGTGTTTCAGCACTCTCATAGTAAAAATTTTTTTCCTTATATCCAGTCTAAATCCACCCTCCTTTAGTTTAAAACCATTACCCCTTGTCCTGTCACAACAGGCCTTGCTAAATCTCCCTGCTGGAGCTATTGCTCTAAGAAACACCTGGCATCTGAAGATGTTGAACAGCAGTTTCTTCAGGAATGGAGAAAGTTAGCACACTAAATACATCCTAACCTCAGCTTTGCAACCATAAGGCTCCAAGAAACCCCAGCCACTTCTCCAGCCTGACATCACAGGGCAGCACAGTGGGGTCAACAATCCCCAGGCTGTGCAGTGCTGAGTCCACGGGAGACGCAGGAACCCTGGCACAGCTCCACAAGAGGGGGAGGGGGCCTGACTTCGTGCAGGAAACATGGATGGGAATCTTCTCTTGTTCAAGAGAAAAGGGTGGGTTTCATTTCAGATGTCCACCAGAAGGTCTGCACCAGAAGGTGCAGAGCAGCTGATGGAGAAATTCAGGCTATGCGAGAATGCGGAGTGGGGCAGCTGTAGTGTGGGCTCATGTGCAGAGTGCTCTTGGCAGCATGTTGAGCCAGTGCATGATAGGCTTTTTCTGAGGCGCTGAAGAGGTGCAGAGACAGCACAAATATTTACCATCCTGAAAAGTTCTCTGCTAGATCAGAGCCAAGCTCTTTGTAATACAGAGTGGAAGGAATAGAAAAAAGAAAAAAACTTACAAAAATCAAATTCGTTTTTCCAGGTCTCCCAGAAGAATTCTGTACCATTTCTCTTGTGGTTTAGTATAAGAAAATACAGATAGATTTGCTATTGAGGTGTCAGTTTTGACTCCTGTCTTTCCCCAGTACTCAGCTGGAGAAAGATGTGGTGGTTTATTTTTACAAAGTAGCTTAAGTGTCTGCAGCAGTCAGTAGTCCACATTGCAGGGTAGGTCATAAGAAGTCACTGAACTCTTTGTCAGTCTATAACTTCTCCTTGCCTCTTCTGCAATGTTTTCAAAACAACTCCCTGCCTTCTGCTGGATGTGGGAATGCAGGAAAGATCATTTAAGTTCTCAAGTCCAATCCCTTGCAGTTACTGAGAGCTGCCCCACAGATCCCAGCACAGATCTGTACTGCGTTCATGCAACATTTGCTTCCTACACCCCATACATCAAAAACGTTTATTGATAGCTTTTATCAAGACACCAGTTTCAGCTTGTAAGATCAAAAGCCAAAAAAGTGTGCAATGTACATCAGGAAGAGAGAAGGAGATAAAGCAAAAAGGTCACCGGTATTTTCAGTCCCTGAATACCAGAAAAATTCTTAGGAGAAAAACTGATCTTAGGAAACATACCTTGTCCCAGAGAAAGGCAACTGCTGCCTCCTAACCTCTCCCCCGACTCCCCTGATACCATGTGAACAAGAAACTCGCCAGGGTTTGGAGGTTTTTAGTACCTAGGAGCACAAATTCATCCCAGTAACTCAGCTCTGACACATCACTGAAAGATAAAAACTTATTTTCAAAACTATATATTAAGAAATGGGGGAAAGGCAGCCACCGAAAGTGTGAAACATAATTCCTAGAGTAATCAGTTGGCTTCAACATATTTTAAGCCTTAGTCAGTCGAAGGAACTCAAATCCCATATCTGGGCCCGGCAACACCCCCCATCACAGTCTGCAAGCCTTGTGTTTTAGGTGTCTCCTGTACCTTGCTTTGGGATAGCTGCAGGACTGTACTTCCCAATGCTTGGAAGGAGTCCATCTCCTCAATTCCCCACAGATACTTCTCCCCAGGCTTACCCCTGTACCTATTGTGCAGGCAGATCACTTGCAGCAATGTGCCACAGAGCCCCAGCAGGTCACCAGGACAGGCTTCGGGGTGCTGATGGCTTCATTTTTTCTCTTGCCAGGATGCTGGATGTCTTCCCCACTTCTTGGCAGCCTGCCCAGTGGTTTTCAGGGAGCAGAAGCTCCTGCAGTTGCAGGGCCCTAAGCTCCCAAGTCTCCGACTTCTTTCCCAGCTCCCCTAGATAGGCAAGGCTGGAGCTTCCAGGCTTCCAGTCCCCAGTTCCCAGTCAGTCTTGGTGATGGTGAAGGGGGAGACTGTAAACCACAGTTGCTTGCCTAAGTGCCTAAGTCACTTGGATAGTCCATGTTTTCACTAGCTCCACTGAAAGTCACCAGGTAGGATGGGGCAGTTGACTATGTTGGTGACCCTGGAGCTAGGGGCATAAAAGCCTCCAAGCTGTGTCCAGCACCTAGGGCAGCTGAAAATTTCAGGCTCAGCCCAAGGCAGAAGTGCTGGCTCCCCCTGAGCTCAGCCGCCAGCAGCAGCGGCAGGCAGAGGTTGGGCAGGAGCAGTGCCTGACAGCTGCTGCCAAGTGCAGATCTTGGCACAAGCAGCGGTCCAGGAGCCCCATGGGGCAGGATACACCCCACTGGTGACAGGCAGCTTGCGGCTGTGAGGGGCTGAGAGCATTTAATTCCTGGGGTTCCGTAACAATGCTATGGGAGCCTCTGGGGTTTCGCAGCCCCCCAGATGTATGCCTCCTGCCATATCAGCTGTGGCATGCTCCTTGCCAGGCGCTCAGCTCTGTGCACAGCCTGCACAAAGCACTGCTGCTGTCACGAGCAGGACCTTTTAACCTCCTTTTCCTGCGTATGAAGTGACCCTGTAGACAGGACCTGTATATAGGCTATGCTTTATATAAAATGATAAATTTTGCGGTTCCTCCTTAAGCTTTTCTTTCCAAGGCCATAAGAGTATTTTTCAATAAGAGAGACAGGACATGTAAAATTACCAGAGAGGTGGCAGATTCACAGAAGTATGGACAAAAAAGGCTCTTTTAAATTAGATTCAGGAAAGGGCTATGCATTTTCCATTAGACAAGCTTTGAAGGGCCTGGGACATAAAACAAAAGTCAAGCCAAATATTGAGAGCAATGTAACCAATGAAATAATGGGAAAGTTATTTAGCAACATACACAGCCCTGGAACGGTCACACTGTAAGTTAAGCACGCACACCAAATGTATTTTGGGCTGCTGGTGCCAGAGCACTCAGCTAACTCTCCAAAAACTAACTCGGACACAGCATGCTTACATTTTCCTCTCAATAACAGCTTGTGAGGCAATCACTGTGAGGGAATATACAATACTTATTTATTTCAAACAGCCACTCATGCAGAACAGCTTGAACTCTGTGATCCTAACCAGATGCTCTTCAGTAATCCTACATGCAAGGTGCATTGCGCAGCTTCCACATATATCCCTAGAGCGGTGTGGCCTAATCTCTTCTGCTCTGTACTGATCACTACTGAGTGTCAACTACTCTGTCCAGCAACTTCATCTGTCTCCTGAGCATCACCTCTCACAAGTCAGCAAGTACAGGACCGTTTCTGCCATAGCACAAGAGAACCTGCTCTTTCTCTCTCAGACATTATGCCCTCGCTTGCTGGTAAAATAAAGCTGTTACCAAATTACACTTCTGCGGCAGATACGCTGGCCTTCCCTTTGACCCAAGTCTTCCTCATTGCACTGGTTCCCCCTGTACTGAAATCTCCTTGCTGCAATGGCTGGTGGGAGAAGAGGTACCACAAATCTAATTAAACCTATCTGATTCACAAATGTTGCTTGCTCTTGCCCAGGCTTTTGGGGAAAGTTTAGCTCAAAGCGTGCCTGTGTTGATGCAAACTGGACTCAGAGATTCCTTTGAAGGTTGAAATCATAAGGGATGAAGAAATCTGGGAGAAACAACCAAGCTGAAGTGCTTGGCTCTTCTGCCATTATGCAAAGGTGGCTGACATATCTTGTGTGAAGGCTTTAAAAGCAGCCCACGTTTCTTCTTGGATTGTTTCCTTGGCAATGCTAGAAGATTTTTAAAATGTTTTTGAAGGATCTACGTGCAGAAGAATGCTGCTGATGAGTGCTCTGATTTTCCTGTCTTTTTCCCCATGTCTGGAAATAAAAGAAGTTTGGTTTTTTTTCTTTCCAGTTTCCCACAGTAGAGCCTTGGGAAGACTATGTCATCTTGGGTTTGGAGAGCAGTGCAGGGTGCGGCATCAGCCCCAGCGCAGAACATGCCAGAGGGGCATTCTGCTTCCTTGCAGCTAGCGGGGAATGACAGGAGCACCATGTTTCCTCTGCGCAACAAAATTATTCCTCCTTTTCAGTAGGGACTTCTCTGCACTTGGCATCCAGAGTCTGCTAGGTCCCACAGGCATGTCCTTCACATGACTTGCCATTTCTGTGTCAGAAAGTAAAGTATTCAGGACGGTTTCTCAAGGACTGATTTTTTTTCTTTCAGGAATGTTCCTACCACAGCCACCAAAACTGCTCTCCTAAGCACTTTGGTGAGAATGCAAGTCATCTAGGTGAAGATATGACATTTTTACATATCTGATGACCATTGTGTCTCAGCTGGGAAAAAGGGCATCAAACATCTCTGATAGGTTTTCCATTTACATTTACAATTTTTCTGTATCATGTTCATGCTATGCAATAGCGGGAGTCACGAGCTGCAACATGATGTGTGAGTACATGTCTGTGTGTGTGAGAGAAAAAGAAGGGGGAAGGTATCAGAAAGTTCCAGTAAAAAGAGCATTTTTAAAGCTTTGTCTTCACCCAACCTGAATTCAAGAACAGATTATTAGAAAACTGTTTTTGTATTCTGTTGCAATTTTCTTTTTTATTGTTGTTTTGGTTTGTTTTGACAGCTAATAGCTCTGCTTGCCAGCACAAAATGAAATCAGCTGGTGTTTGTGCTGTCAGAAAAGAAAGGGTTTCCTATTATTCCATTGATTTCATTATATTAGATTAAGAAAATCATGTGGTTGGCTACCAAAAACATGAGCTCAGAGTACACTGAGCAATGATTCATGCTGTTGCATGCTGAATCTGCTAGAGAAGTTTGTCAACAAACATGGACCTCTTTTATATAAATTTTCTGGGCCAGGAGCAAGGTCTTCTTCCAGAGAAGTCCTGATACTTACTGCAGTTTTGGGGTGCCATTATAGCACGTGCAAGTCAGAATAACTGAATAAACCTGTTAGACTGAAGTGAGATCTGCTGAAGCAGAAGAGAAGTGGGAATCCTGGACCAGGATCTTGCCAGATCAGCACACACCTTGGCACCCATTTACATTTGCTCAGCATTTTGACTCCTGCTTTGCACCTCTGGGAACAGTCTAGCTGGCTTTATTTTAAAAAAAACAGGAATAAGTGATGCACTCCAAGAGCGATGAAGGGGTGTCCCAGAAGACTGACTTTAGATAATGAGTCAAAGAAATACTGTTTGGACTTGCCCAGGACCTATTACACTTGCCTGTATTTCATGATTGGCCTCTGCTATAAACACTGTGGCATTTCAATTGTTCAGAGGCAGACTGTTAGGGGCATGATTAGGTACACACTGCTCTGCCACCACTTGTCTTTTATGGGGTTACAACCAGCAACCTCTATAGAAAATCCCTCATCCCGCTCTTCTTTCCTGCCTCTCCCAAAACCCTTCTCCAAAACTGGTTCAGAGCTCAACAGTTTTGGTTTGTGCCTCATTTTCCATTATTCTTACACTGGTTTTCTCCAGCGTGCTCCACAGATCCTGTCTACCACACGTACACAAGTGGGAAAAAGATGCAAGAAGGAAATTTGTGCATAATGTATTCCATGGGATAAGTGGGAACTAGCCCAAACATAACAGACGTTGGGAATGAGTGTTGCATTTTTCCTCATGTTGGCATTGGCCATTGCCCAGTGGTAGCATCAGTTAATTTGTGGGGAGCAGTAAAGCAAGTTGTATAAGTATTGGCATTTCAGATTGTGGTTGGTACCAGAGGGCTGTGCTGACATCCATGGGGACCTCCATAGGCTGGGGAATGGGCTGAGAGTTCCCTCAAGTACAGCAAAGGGAAATGCAAAGTCCTGCCCTGGGGAGGAAGAAGGCCAGACACCAACACAGGCTGGGGGCTGAGCAGCTGGAATGCAGCTTTACAAAGCCCTGCAGGCTTTCAACTCACTGCATTGGAGGGAAATGAGCTGACCATGAAATGTGCCCTTACAGCAAAGAAGGCTAAAAGCTTGTTTAGGAGGGTGTCCAAACATGGGCACAGGTTGCCCAGAGAGGCTGTGGAGTCTCTGTCTTCAGAGATCTTCAAGACCGCGCATGTCCATGAGCAGCCCACTCCAGCTGACTGTGCTCGGAGCTGGGGATTGACTAGGTGATATCCAGAGGGACCTTCCAGCCTCTGCCATTGTGTAAGTCTGTGATTATGAGAAAACCATAGCAATAATGCTGGTGAAGCTACAACTATGCTCCTGCAGATGAATTTGTGATGACATTCAAAAAACACCCAGCATGGGAAAAAAGCATGCTTGCATGTCAGGTCAGGATTTAGTTCAGGATGTTGCTGGAAGCAATGGCACAGGGCAAAAACCAGGACAGCAAGGGTGTTGCTGCTGCAAGTCATGCCTGAGGTGGATTTTGCCTCCCTGGATACCACTGATCATTGTATACGGCACTTATACTGTGGTGACAAATATCTCATTTTGGTGGGACTGAAAATAGGTAGACTCTGTGGAAGGGGTAGCTCAGGACTGACTTATCTGAGGTGGAAAAGTGGCCTGGAAATAGCATTTCTGGAGGAGGATTGTGGGATTACAGAGGACCAGCTGCCCCAGAGGATTTTGCAGAGTTTCCACTGTTGCAAGAAGGGTTAATGCTAATCTAAACTAAATCTCCTTCTTTTGTACTTGTCCAGGCCCCATTATCCCCTGTGGATGGCACTAAATCAATCAGGGCTATAAAGATACATCAAATGTTTTTTCTGTGCCCTTCCTTTTCCCAAACATATTCTGGATGACAAAGAGAAGGTGAGGTTGTCTCAGGACACAGGACAAACAGGCTCGTCTTGGAAGATAGCACACAATTTTTTTACAGATTCTGACAAAACTGAGATACCTGGAGGAAAAGGACACAGAAGATAGCTGAGTACAGGAGCAAATCCCTCACTGTGACAGTCTTCAGGGTTTGATAAATTCAGTGAAACTTAACAACAAGGAAAACAGCTTGTTTATAGCCTGTGAATTACTGCTTAGGAAGAAAATGCAGGGCCATGAATAGTTATTTAATCCTGTTGAATAACAGGAACCGAAGGCTGGAAACTGAAGGCAGACAAATTCAAACAGAAAATAAGGGCTGAGGGGAAAGGCAGCTGCAGGGGAAGTTCTCACCGTTCCCTCCTCAAAGCCATGGGTCTCCTCCAGGCAGGTGAGGGGAGCACAGATGGAGGAGGAAGGCACCTGGCCAAAAACTCGGTACAAGTGCTGGGGCTAGAAGTGCCTCAGGCAGGTAATGTCTCACCCATGACATTGCCTCCTCACTGCAACCCCCCACAGAGACTAACCTCCCCTTTCCACTGGAGAGGGTCACAAAACATCCGCCTGGATGGCCCAAAGTGAGGACGTGAAGCCTGAGATGACATGGGGATGCCAATTCTCATGCCTGTCAGTGAAGCGGGACCCAGAGATGCCAGCTAACAGCCCCCCATGCATGGGGCAGTGCCCTGCTATGGCTCGGCTCTCACCACCTCTGAGCAGAGCTAAGAACCTGCTACCTGACCTCCAGGTCTGACCGGCACACTGTCCCATGGGTCCAGCATGGGTCTGCCCCGTGCCTGACCCCATGGTACCACTGTGCCTTGAAGAGTGCAGTGGGGCACAGCCCTCCTCGCCCTGCTCCCTGGTGATTGTTCAGAAACGAACCTGAAGCCATCACTGCCTTGCCCACCCATCAAGAACCTCTGCGGTTAATGAATTTGCATTTACACTGACTGCAAATAGCTAACTTAGTAGCTAGATGAGCTGCATATTTTGGTGGGCCCTGCAGGAACCTTGGGCAGTATGGGTGCTTGGGTGCTTTGACTGTACAAACCTTCATTAATTAGAAATGTTTCTGTACTGTGTTTTTACAGAAGGATCTACTCTCATATGCATCTGGCAATTAGTTTACTCCCGAGAATGTGAAGTAATTTTTGGCCTCTAAAGTAGAGGCATGACTCTCTCGTTTTTAACTCTTTGCTGCCACTGAGAATGCTACATGAGCCTCTGAAAGGCAAGAAACAGTTTCCCCTTTGCTCTACCAATAGCTGTACAGATAAGGTTCGGGGAGCTATGGTAGTGAGTAGCTTGTTACTGTTGGAAAGGCATTGCAATTCATTGTAATGAATTTCAGAACTTAACAAATCACTTTAAGGCAAGACTTTTACTATTTTAAAGTAGGCAGGACAGCATTCTGGGCAAACCATAGATAGGTTTGGCTGTTATCTTACTGGTGATGTAGCAGGCTTATCCATTTTGTACTACGTTTTTCATATATTTTCTCAGTAAAAGAAGTTTTTATTTCTGCAATCTTTGTTTCTGTTAACTTTGGCTGAAGGACCAATATCTTAGTGTCATCTGAAAATGCTTTATTACAGTTTTAAGTGTTGAAATCCAAAAAAGTTTTATTAGAAGATAAATGCCTGACATGAAATTGGATCATTATTTATTAGTGTAAATCCCATGATCTGACCCTCCCAGCATAGGTAGTTTTTCAGTTGCAGAGATGGATAAAGTTTAATCAGGTAATGTGCACAGGAATTTTTTGGCAGCAGAAGGACTATCACAAATCCTTGCATGTTTGAGATCCCATATGTTCATGTATTCAGACAGACAGCTGGATAACTTTCCTATGTGTGAGGAGATTAGAGCAAAAGAGATGAAATGCTGATGAACAGATGGTCTGGATGTCAGTTTTATGTTCCCCTCACAGTCTTTAAAAAATGCTGCAAAGAGAACCTGAACATGAGATGGTTTTGTGGATAAAGATAAGATCAGTGTTTTGATTCTGAAGTATGAGCTTTTGGAGTAACAAATGTTCCTGTACCTGATGCTTACTGCAGTACATCATGTGCTGTAAGTGACCGAGTATGGCATTTTCTCTGTTCATTTGTTTCCCAAAATGGGATAACTCACTCCAGCTGTGTTGTCACCAAATACCTGCCTGTAATGTGAAACAGAAATCATGCAAAAAGGGAAATAATCCATCTTTTCAGCACAAGACCAGAGATCAGAGGTCCTATCTGTCTGTGACTGTTTCCTTTATCCTTGTGAGTAACCTTCACTCTGGGAGAGATGCTGCAGAGGAGAAGCTAGGACACAGATGAGAACAGAGATCTTAAAATTCCAGTCCTACCCACAGAAACATGGTGGGAGAGACAGAAAGGAGGGGAGGCAAACACACTTATTTTCTGCAAACCACCTCCCAGCTCTGTTACTCCTGTTTCAAACCTCTCAAAAGTACCTGAGAGGCATAAAGTCATGCCATCCTGACAGGGTATTTGGTACCCTCTTTAAACTTAGATGCATGGTGAGGCACCAGGCTGTGACAAGTCATGCCCCCTTAGTGTTTTGAATGGCCTACATCCTTTGTTTTCCTTATGTCCTCACATGCTTTAATACTAACTTCTGGTCACATCACGGCTTAGAAAAGCATGTTGCAGCCCATCAGGGTTGCATCCCTGAGGTATTCAGCTGTGCTTGAGTGGCAGCTGGAAATGCCTGCTACATCTGATAATGTTACACAGGATTTCATTCTCAATGTGGGCAAGATGATAAAGGGTAAAACCCAGTAACTTTCACCTCTGCTAACTACAAGGTTTGGTTTGACACCAACACTGTTACAAGACTCCTATTCCAAAGCTGTAATGGTGACGCCAAGGCTTTACAGTTACAGTCTAAGGTTTTTGGGGGTTAATTTTCTGAAGCTGCATCCTGTCTGGGGATCATCACTCCAGTCTTTGGAGTGGGACTTTTTCTCTGGCTGAAAAGAGCACTGGGATTGCCTACTCTGAGTCCTTCAAGCAGCAGCAGAAAGAGCAGAAGAGCAGATTTCAGCTTTCCTTTGCTGATGATCTGATCTGAACTGCTTGAAAGTAATAGACATTAGTTTTTTCTTGCTTCTTCTTGTTTCCAGGCTCAGACTGAAAAGTGGAGAACAAGCCTTTGGCCTTCCTGCAGAAGACTGGGAAGGGAGCAATGCACCTGAGCAAGCCCCTGAGTATGTCAGGGGATGCAAATGCTGGTGCACTTCTGGAAGACAATCACAGCAGGGTTTTGTGAATGAAGGTTTTGTGTTCCAAATCATCTCTGAGACTCATAGGACCTTCACAAGGATCGGAGGCCAGACCAAGCAAGACTGGTTTGCAGAGTTGGTGGGCAGACTTGTGAGCACAGCCTTGGGTTCCCAGGGAAGAAATCACTTCCCTGCTGGCGGGAGACCTTTCACTGTGCAAAGGCGCCAGGACACCTGCAGCATGGATGTAAGACCCAGGAAAAGAGCAGACTTGCTTACTGGTTTTGGCTGTTTCCACCTGGTTGGGAAAACATCTGAGGGTCCATTGCAATGACATACAGGTTGCTAAAACACAGACCTGGTTAATTCCATGGCTGATATGAGAACGGCTACACTGATGGTTCATTAGGACATCTGGCTTCTCCCAGAGAAATTAGAAGGATCCAGGATGATTTAACAAGCTGTTAACACTATGTCATCTGCATCGTCACTGAGCGCAGGCTCCCATCTCCTTCACTGCCCACAGCCCCTTGTGCTTGACAGAGAGGGCTGCCGTGCAGCACGCACCCTTAGCTGCTGCTCATGGGTTGCTTGCCTGGACTGGTGCATAAGAGCCACTCAGTGCAGTGGCTCAGTCCATGGCTGCACCTGCCGGGCTGATAACTGGAGTTTGCATTGGTGTACCAGCAGAGTTCCACAGCCCTCATGGTTCCCACCGTATGCCCTGGGCACTAAGCCTGGGACTCCGGAAAACACTGTGGGCCCAGTGCCCTCACAGCTCTTCCTCTGTGTAGGGAGCAGAAGAAAGGGCTGTGGCTGGGGGAGCAACCCTGCTTGCCGGCTTCAGCATGGAGATATGGCTTTTCTCCTCATTTGTGCATTGCCCTCCACATGTCGCCTTGTCCTTACCTGACCCTCCCCGGCCAGTGTCTGGGGGGGTCTTCCTAGGCTTTTCATGTGGTGCACACCATTGACAGCCCCCTCCAGGGGAATCTCCATCCCTTCAGTGAGGCCATGGGAGAGATGCAGCTCAGCCTTCAGTGCAACACATAAGTGTTTTGCTATAACTGATGACAGACCTCTGAAAGTGGGGCAGGGAGACGTGCATGTGGGAGAGACGGCTCCTCAAACGTGCCTGGTCTTACAGAACAGCCTGGGGTGGCAGATCACTCCCCTGCTGGTCATCAAGGACTCTCTGGGGTGGAAAGCAACGCAGCTAGAGGTTTTGCGTTGCTGGCATCTGCATAAATTTTGTGAGTTCATGTCATGACTCTTACACAGTATCTGAATCCAGTGTGGGAATGTGAGCTAAAGCTGGAGTAATCACCTGGGACTCGACACTAGCAACATTATGAAAAAGAAGTATGTGGTTCAAAAGCTGATCTCTGTAATAAATTGTTTCCTACTTTTCAGACATGTGAAACTGTTAGTAAATGGACTCAGTATGTCTACCACGCTGAAAAATAAGCCAGAACTGTGTCTTAATTGTACTCAATCATTAAGTACTGGTCACTCCCCCTTTGTTGTGCTTGTTGTTTCGTCAGCAGTCTGTCAAGCTTCTACCTTGGTAGTGATCCAAGTGTCACAGTTGTGTATCCACAACATCGAGGAAGAGATCACAGCCTTAAAAATGTAATTTGAAAACTGTTAAGTCTCTTAGTCATTTGTGTTTCATATACTGCAATCCCTTCTGCTCTGCTGGTTTTGTAAATCACTGGACACAAAAGTGCACTGTGATGCATGGAAAGTGCGCTGTGACTAATGTTCTCTGTCCTTGCCCTCTTGAAGGTGAGACTGGGCTCCTGTGCAAGCAGAGCAGAAGGAACGTCACGGTACCAGACCCGGGGGAGTCCAGGGGCAGGTGGCAGCATCCTGCGCATGCTGCGGTGCCACACCAAGCACAACCACTGCCCAGCTCCCCATGAAGCAGGGAGGTCTGCGCAGGGCTTGCAGAGCAACGGCTCATGGTCAAGTGGAGCTGAAGCCTTGTCCCATCCTTTACAAGGAGGAGGACTGCCCTGTCCCCACAGTGCCCCGGGTACCAGGCCCGTGGAGCTGGGCACTGCAAGGAAGGGAAGGTCTGAGCCAGCAGACTGAATACTTCCCATGGTTGTGGCTTTTATTTGAGTCAAGGGTGCCTTTCTGCTCCTTGGTCACACAGGCATGTCAGGTGGTCACGCTGTCCTGGAGGCAGAACAAGAAGAGTCAGCACAAATGCAGCCTCAGGAGGCCTGTGGAAGAGGGCACAGGTGTTCACCCTGCAGTCCACAGCAGTGTCTTGGGATTGTTGGGAATACAGCGCTGTGGTTTTGCCCGCCCTGGGGCTCCCACATTTTCCCCATACATGCACAAATAGCAGGGTGAGTAACTACAAAAAGGAAAACTGGACTGTGCAAAACATGAAGTTTCAGGAAAGTGTGTTCCTAATCCACGTCCACGAATACATGAAGCTTCATGAACACAAGGTAGTGCTGCCTGTTCTGTTTTCTGACCAAGCAAAGTGAAAAAAAGGTATATAGTTTTTTGATTCTTTTATTCACTTTGGAGCACTTCTGACAGGAGATTTCTGTTGTGCAACGAACAGTTATGCCAGATTTGAAAACTAATCACACCTACATGTCTAGAGGGACCATATTACCTTAGACCAGTTGTGATCCACACAGACACATTTAGGAACCCTTCCAGAAAAGCTGTGAAGTTGGTGCCGTAAATATTTATGATTATGAACAGTTTTGTGGTGTTTATGGTACTGAACTTGATAATAAGGCACTCCAGGTAACAAGGGCTTGAATAACTGGGAGCATTCTCTCTACTCTTTAGAAAACAACGTTTCTAGAGGGGATCAAGAACCTCACTTATTGTTGCAAAAAAAAAAAAAGGGGGGAAAAACAGTTATTTAAAGGAGCTGAAAATAGTTTTGCTTAAGGCAGCCAAAGCAAAGAGGTTTTGGGTAAGTTTTCTAAGAAAGATTGTTCTGGTACTCTTACTGAAAGCATTATCAAAATAATGAAAACCCCTTCTGATTCAGAAAAATAGAAACAGCCCTTGTTTAGTAGCTTGCTGAGGTTACAACCCTTTCAGCACTGGTGTTCTTGGAGCTCTTGGACTAAAACCAGCATCAGTTGGGGGTTTCATCCCAACCTACAATTCAAAGTGAAAGCTCAGTGCTGGGATGTGTGCAAGCAGGAACAAAGCTGCTTACCAAAGCCTGGCTTACAGAAACGTACGGTCATGTTTGGCTGTTCAAGGAACTGTTCTGCAGCTATTGGGTCGGATAAATTCCCCCACTAACTAAACACTGTCTGTTCGTCCTATTTTTTGGGTAAAATTTCACTTCTGCTGCAATTTTAGTCCTGTCAGTGGAGCCCCTGAAGTTTTTAATTTGGCCTTTTATTTATTCTTCATGCTTTCCCCTCCATTTTGCACTTAAAAAACATAGTTTTTCTAACATCTCTTTTTTTGCTGCTTCCCTCCTGCATACATTTCTTACTCAGGAAACAACAGGCCCATTGTTATGAGAAGAATTTGCCTGTCACCCATGAGTGCTGTACAAAGTATGTTTATACAGCATTTTGGAATTTACGCGGTGGTTTGGGAAATGTGTAGGCATTCAGATTATTGCTTTTATGACCACATATATGGTGCTGTGCAAGTATTTTAGGTGCAAGACATGTGTAACAGATAAAGTTTAATTTCTGTTATTCTTAACTGTTATTCTTAACTGTAAATACCATTAGCTGGAGCCTCAGTTGGTGATGGATGCCAGCATCCTGCTCTGGCTCTGCTGGTGCTGTTTGGATGAAAGAAGATGCTGAAAGCCTCACGGGAGGGTGACAGTGGGCACACAGGCTGCAGCTGGCTGTCACCAAAGCCTGTTTCCATCTTCAGGCTGCAGCCTAGCCCCAAGCACAGTGTGGCTGTGGTCTGTGGCAGGCAGGGAGGTGGCAGCAATGGGGCTGAAGAACAGGCAGGCCACCCCTGCCCACGCATGAGCCTGGGCCCGCTCCTCCCTGGCAAGCGTAGTGCTAGGAGGGGCTCTGGCATGCTGACATACTGTCCCACCATCAACACTTGCCCTTTCAATAGACAGTGGGAAGGGCACCAGGGTGGGAACATAAGCACCCCAGAATCACGGGTGAGGAGCAGAGGTATCATACAGTTAAAAGGGACTTTGTACTGGTCAGGACAGCATCAGTGTTAAAAACAGCATCTAGCCCCTCAGCCCCAAGCCTTCCCTTACAGGGACCTTCTCCCTGCCATCTTCTGAGACCAATCCCATGTCAGCCTAGACATGCATGTTATTCCGCTAAGACATAAACCCCAAACACTCTCTTGTTTCTCTCTCTCTATGAGAGAGACCTGGACTGGCAAGCATATAAATGCAGGATGCACAGTGAGCTCTTTGCCGCTCCTGGATGACCTAGCCGGTGGCATGGGTCACCCGGCAAGGTTTGGTGGGTTAAACCTTGAATTCACTGGCTTGGCCCTCTTCCCTGTTACTTTGCTGTACACCAAACAGTGGATGCTCGTTATTTCAGGTGTATCAGTCTCATAAGGGCTGTTGCAGGGATGGAAAGGGCTGGACTGTGCTGCTGCAGCTGCTGACATGCCAGCAGGATGGGAGCATGGGTCTGCATCCCATCTTATAAAAGGGCACTGTCCCTCCAACATACCAGCCTGCTTGTTCAAATATGCTTCATTTTTGCTGTGTGCTGCCAGAGACGTAACCATTTGCTAACTGAAAAATGTTTTATTGCTCCTTATTTCTGCTTCTGTTTTCCTCCTAATGTGCAACACACCATGGAAACACAGTGTGTCAGGGGTGGGCAAGTCTCAGAAAACGGCCTTTAGAGAGAGGTGTTTTTGCATCTGCTGGCCATTTACATCTAGCTTTTTCCTTACAGATGGCAGTATAGGTATATGCAGCTCAAAATAGCCAGGCCAATTGGAAATGAAGGCACTAGCTGGTTTTATTTTAGTCTATTTTCTTTAGCTTTTTACAACATACACAGTTCCTGAATCCTTCTTCACTCAAAAAAGCGCTGAGCTTTACTTCTATCTTACCTAGTTCTTAACCTGCCTTTCTGCCTTTATCCAAGAGAAAACCATTTATTTAATTTATAAACAAAAGAAAATAACTTGTGTGGGACCTGCTACCTGTTGGAAAGCTAGAAGTCCTGGTGGAGATTCACGATCTATAGATTTATTTTTATTAGTAGTCTTTTACAGCAGTGCACTGCGCAGTCAGACCAGCCTCTTTAGACCATATGGCTCAAACCACCAGGATTTGTTAATTTGATTTGTTGATGCCAAGAGCTTCCCTAATTTATCCGCTAGATTCTTTTTGCATAATTTTTTTGCAAGACCTCTCTAACCATTTGTTCAGATCATCTTTGAAAGGAGCAGCAAATGGTTTGGTACTCAGCTACCAGACCCCTGCAACAGGTTAGATGGTCATCTCATGTTACTCCTGATGGAGAGAGTAACAGCAACAAAGGCAAAGTTAATGATCGCAGGGGAGAAACCATTGTTTTCCATTTGATGACCTCTCATGGTCTTCCAGTTCACTTGTTAGGCAGTCTTTGAACAGACACTGTACATTTTCATATTTCTGGGGAAAACATTTGTTCTGGTGGCATCCAGCACCTGAGAAATGTGCAGTAGTTGATGAACTTCTTCCTGAGAAGGTATTACAAAAGGATGGTCTTCCTAAGAAGTCAATATTTGAGAGAGTTCTCCAAATCAGTTTCTGTTCGTATTTCCTGAATAGAAATCAACTTAGATTTCATTCCAGAAAAACTCTAAAACCATGTGCTTGATATAAAGATTTTTGCAGTCCTGATTAACCATATTTCTTGAATCAAGGCATAAAATTATGATGACCTGACCAATTTGCAAGAAATGGTTCGGTTGCCATGAATTACTCTGAAATATTATAATGGCTTCAGGGAGGGGCAGCTTGGCAGGAGGTTTGTCTGTAGCTTGAAGTGAGCAGTTATGCATGGAGCGCATAACAGTTGTTTATTTTTAACTGGCATCCTACTTTTCCTATAACTGGCTGTGAGAAAAAAAACTGTCTGGAAAGACGCAATGCTGATGCCATTTGGAACAAGGTACATTACCCTCTTCCTGACTGTGACTCAGACATTAGGTCTGTAGAAAAAAATCTACTGCTTTTTTCCCTTTTCATTTTTCCTTTGGTGTTGAAAGACAAGCTACTGAAAATGGACATACTGTAGAAACAGAAACATTTCCTCTATGGATGTAAAGAGAAACAAATAAGTTAAGAAAAAAATAAGGACTCCCTGACACCATATTTTCCATAGTACACTACTGCAGGAATTAAAATGAATGCTAGCAGATGGGGAGTGGAAAGTTTGCTGCTGCTAACACTGAGGTGATACTGCTCCATGTAACTGTAAAAGCAAGGTCTGTTTCCATTTTGCTCTGTGCATTTGTTTTGCCTGCACTTTACAGACTCATCCTCCAGGCATCTGCACATGCTCGGTCACTGATAAATGAGAAAAGCTAGGAAATACACTTTCTCTGCTCTTCTCTCTCTCAATTTGATATGTGTCCATTGCAGCGGATAGGTACACTTCCGTATGACTAAGATTAAATATTAGTATTTGAAAAACAAATAAAAATCTCCTGCTAGGCTGGTGTTCACAAGTCTCTGTTCAACAAAATACTTACAAGTCTGTTTAAATATATCAGTGAAGCACTGAAGCGTAAGCTTCATAATATGCACATGCTCAGTTCCATTGGCTTTTATGGTCTTTAAACCCACATTGAGAATCAGATGCACACTGAAGGATGTCTTGAAGAGCGTTGGCTTGCCTAGGGACTCAGGAGCCTGGGAGCTGTGGGTGACCTGCTTGCCAGGTGGTTATTCTTCTGTCAGCAGCAATGACTTTAAGTCATGACTGTTAACATGGAAGGGCTGGTGTTCAATCCCACGTAGCAAAAGGATGTGCAGAGTGGGAAGGGTGAGCGCTTTGCTTCTAAGACCTGTATTTGGTGGCTGGAGGGAGACCTTATTTGTGGTTGAAGAGGAAATGAAGGCAAAGGCATTGCTGGGATGCTCTTGGCATCTTTCCCAAGTATTTGGCTTGAAAGGCGCTGCTGTTAGTTACAAACCCTCCAGCCCAAAGCCAGGCTGAGAAGTATTTCAGGGTATGAGAATATGTTAACTCAAGCAGGAATGATTTTGTGTTTGGAGGCAGTCAGGAAACACCCCTCCCACAGATAAGGTAGGAGTCCCCAAGGACTCCATCCAGCCCATGACCAGCCATGCCAGGGCACTGCTGTTCCCCGGGGCAGGGCAGCAGCCCTCCTGGAGCACTGATGGACATCCCTGTGGAGCCAATGGAGTTTTGCCATTTTTCGGCGGCTGAGAATAAGGCCTAAAGGGAACTGGATGGATGCACATGACACGCATGGCAGGAAGGAGGAGGGCTTTTGCTAGAAAAGGAACCTTAACCTTACCTAGTTTTCAATTTGAAATAAAGAAGGGTGGAAAATGGAGAGATGAAGGGAATTTGCCCACTGAATACAAATGGAGATTCCAAAGAAAACAGACTTTACAAGAGGGTTATGAAGAGGTCACCATAAAGTTTCTCTTCACCTTTTGACCCATCCTATGAGTCACTCCAAGATAAGACTGAGCAGAGAATTGTCATATGGGAAACTAAGCAAAGGCAGCTCTTCTCCTAAATAAATAAGCGCTCTACCCAGGGGGAATTACAGAAATGTAAAGTTGATCTCTCTTTCTCTCATATCCTTTAGCTTTGTGTTTCTGGGCATTGCTTTAGATGCTTGAAGTGCTGGAAAAAACCCTAGCCTTGAGCTCAGGATCTGGTAAGTAAAAAGAATTAAGAAGTAAAGTAACACAACACCCCCTTCCCTCTGCCCTTTGCCATGTACAGGAAAAGCTAATTGTCTATACAGCCATCCCCTTTCCACTTGGGCTCCACCAAACAGCAAGCAACTTCCATGGAAAGACTCCCATGAACTTCAGGAGAGTTTCTAAGGGGCCAAGTGAAATCAGTTGCAATCTTCTCTTGGTGTCCGTGGTGGGATCCATCCCATGTTCTGCTGCTGATGTGAAAGCCCTTATGCTGGGTGATTGCACTGTCTGTCCCTAGACAAGTCTCTGAGTTAATGATAACCTATGCTCAAAGCTGGGTTTACAGAAGTCCAGTACAGAGTATTGGAAGACAGATCAGAGCGGAGCTATAAATGGCTGCTTTCCAGGTGGGCTTTGGAGACAGCTACTCTGCTAGCAAAATTGAACTATTTTCCAGTTACTGAGGGGTATACCTGCATAACACCATCGTGACCCACAACGAAGCCATAGCTGTGATTACTGTTGGAGAGCCCTAATGAAGTCATAGCCCACTGAGTATAAAGGCATGCTGAAATGTCCTGAGCTGGTGCTGACATCCATTTGGCTAGGGTCTTATCTGATCCTTTGGACCTTGACACATAAGATTGGATTGCCCTCTTTTGGTACTGAAGAACCTGCTGCCGAAGGATCATGTTCCTGTCTTCCTCTGAAAAAAATTAATTTGCCTGCTAACCGAGGGCCCAGCCCTTGAGCGACTGTCACCGAGCTTGTCCCAGCAGGGGCAGGGAGGGAATGTGCACAGCCAAGTACTGCAAAGCCAAGCCATGAGGAAATGGTGAGGTTTGCTACACAAAAGTATTTTTGGAACACCACTTCTTTATTAAGGATCAGTGGTAATGAGCCCAGACAAAAGAACCGGTTAGTAAATGCAAGCAGATGGTGTTTCCACATGCTCCCAGTAGTTTCTCCAACACAGTGCTTCAGCAGTGCCTGATAACTGAGGAATGGGTGACATACAGGATTACAGATGATCTGGTTTTATTTTTAACAATGCTCTTTTTCATCCAAGGAGTTTAGGTCTATCTGCTCTGACACTACCATTTGACAAATTTTGTTTCAATGAGTTTTGTTTGGATTGGAAGAGGGACTTCTACATTTTCTCACATTAAAATTGGCATTCGTCACCTTGGAAAGAAAGACTGTATGAGTAATAGCTTACCAATGCAAAGCTCAGTGGCTTCCCTCTCCCATCACCTCTTCTCCCCTTCAACTTATCCCTTTGCAGGTCCCTGCCTTTCTGCCAGAAACCTGATAGCCACCATGCTGTGCAGTTGGTGTGATGTTGGCTGCCACCACACCATTGAATCTTCCTGTGCACTTAACTCATCTCTTCTCTTTGGCTTTATCTATTTAGACAGTCTCCTCTCTGGGATCAAGGGCTGGAACAGGAAACCTTCTTGCTTCGCAGAACTTTAATAAATAAAAAATAATAACAATAATGGTAATAAAACCAGTGATAATAACTATGGCAGTGGCAACAGATTAACCAGTTTATTAATTTCACTCTTCAGTGAATACGGTTGTTTGGGAAAATGAATTAGAGGAGTGTCTTATGAACAGCCACTCCACTTAAGAAAATATATGCAGAGGACTAAGGTACTCGCCTATCAGCTGTGTCATGGTAGCTGTCCATGCAGGTGCTCTTAAAGCATGGCAGACAAAGTAAGGCATCTTTATATAGTTCCAGAAGAAAAATGTCTAGGATAAATGTCCTCACCTCTCAACTCCTGCAGATATGCGTAGGGCAAGTGCCACCGCTCAGCCCACGCAGAAAGGCCTGTTGATCTGCAGTGATGTCACTGTGCGCATGAGGCTCAAGTTTACTCGCCTTGCACTGACAGCTGGTCACAGACTGAGACCAGAATGAGGTGTCATTATCTGCCCAGGATGCCTCTGTGCACCACAACGCCAGAACTCCCCCAGAAGTCCAGGGTGTAGCATTTTTAATAGCACTTAACAGACAGGTGAGTGCGTGCTTTGTTTTCAAAATAATTTCGCCAACCTAAAACCAAAGGGCAGACATGCTTCCAAAAGTTTGACCATAAATCCCCCAAAAGATTCTTTTTTTGTTTTGTTTTGGCAGGAGAAAAACAAGCTAGAGGATTCTTCCCAGACCTATAGGGCCAATTTGAACCTCAGCATGAGGCCATCTCCACCAGCAGATGTCTAATTTATTGCACTGAATTGCTGGAACGTCTTGTTTGAGGCTGGCTCTTTGATTGATATGTGAAAGTTAAAAAGAACCCAAGCAAAACACCACAAATGCAAAGGAAACAGGTCTTGTTTTGCTGTCAACAGCCTGACAGATAGTAGGTGAGGCCCCATTTTCCCTACAGGCTATTGAAGAGTAACTTGATCAAGGTATATGAAATAAATGAAGATGACACAGTCATGCTGGGACTGGAAACATGCCTCCAGCAGTGGCAACAGAGTGTATGCATATTTGCTAAGGAAACAGCAAGGGTCTTACTTGTTGTCTTGAGGTGGAGCTTTCTGCTTCAAAAGGCTGTTGTGAGCAAGTGTGAACATGCGGGGTCTTTGCTGTCCCAGTCATTGACTGTGGTGGGAAACCAGGCAGAGACAATGGCTCATGTACTGCAGTGAAAATAACTCTGTTTGGGGAAAAACTAAGGGTTTTTAATTACTTTTTGTAGTAACAAAGCTGAAAACACAAGTCTGTGTGAAACTTTTAATAAAAAAAAAACACAAAAGAGCCAAAGATGGTTTCCTAAGTGATTGCTGTCCTTACCAGGACACCAAGAAGTGGAACCCTGTCTGCTCAGAGTTCCTGTCTTCTCTGGCTGAGGCAGGACAGTATGCGATAATTATCAGGCTATTCTGGGGTTACAGCTTTTCTCCAGCAAAAAATCCATCCTGGACTCAAGACAAGGTTGGTCAATGCCGACATGCTTCTGCAGAGCTGTTTGGTTTTCAACAAAGCAGCATTTTTGACCAAAAAAGGTTTTTTTGAAAGGCATTTCCTTGGGTCAGGTGCTTTTGCACTGTGTCCAAATGTCCATGGTGCCAAGTGGTTTTCTAGTGTCCAAATATTGTGATTTTTTTCAGTGAAAGATCTGAAAAAAAGTGTTTAAAACTTGCAAAATATAAAGCAGATCCTGCTCCTGCAGTCAGATAAACCTACAGTGGAGAGCTGGTTTGAACGTTTTAGCGTCAGTATTTATTTTGTATCCAGATACTGGTTTGATGGTGAAAATATTTTGCAATATAGCGTTTGCAAAAGTATTTTTGACAGGATAGCTCCTGGGGCATTGAAGAAAGGTGAATGATATGGAGACAGGAGCTGTGACTTTATTCTGCTTTGTGGAAACATTTTGGCTTTTTCTCAGTCTGGAACAAAAACAGCTTTAGGCTCCCTCGTAAGTCTGTCCCATAACAATATAATTTCCTGCCGAGTCGGATAACAGTGCTGACCAGGTGCCCTGGTTTCTTTAGCACTTCGGTGGATCCTTGAGAAAACTGTGGAAAGGACTACAAAAAGGAATAGCACAGCCCATGCAAGTCCCCTGGGATCCCTGATCTTTAATGTTATGTTCATTTTATACCAGCTGCGACCCTGCTGTTTCCAGCGCACCACAGGCATTTTCACAGATGGTATACAAGTGCCTCAGAGTTTTCCTGCTGCTTTTTTCCTGAAGCCTGCCTCAAGGGCACATAAGCAGAGGAACCCCTCATCTTCCTGGAAAATACTCTGTGGCCATTGGGATGCAGAGAAGATCTGCAATGTTTCTTCAGAGCCTCTTGTAGCTGCTGGAAGGGCTCCTCATGGACTGGAACAAGGGGCTTGCAATTATTTCAGGCAAGTATTGAAAGTTGTTTTCAGATTTCGGAGAGCAACAACTACCTTCAAATGAGGATCTGAATGTCGTCTTCCTGAATATACAGGATATGGGGCATCTATTGGAAAGGAAAAAACAATTCAGATGTAGTTTTCAGGTTACCATTCTCAATGCTAAAGGAGCTTGACAATCGGACATGTACTAATAGATTAGGAAGGTTCAGGATTGAGGCTCAGACTCATCTAACCAAATGTGAGTGTCTACTCTTCATCTTTATGCAGGTTATCCTCAGCTCACTACCGGGCAGTGGAGAGAAATGGTGACATACACCTTTATCTAAAATATGTGTCTTCAACAGTGCAGAAAACAGGACAGTACCAACTGGCTGTAAAGGCAGCTGAGATATGGGGGATAGCTCCAGCATAGATCCTGTGTCAGGTCCCTCAGTGGTGGAAACGGGGCAAGGCAGAAAGGCTGGCTGCCCACTGCATTTGGCCAGTGCTCCTGGGCACTAGAGTCAGATGAAGCAGTGACTGAGGCCCCCCTCAGGAAGGCAAGTGGCAAAGGAATAGGATCCCATGCACGCTCTCCATCCACCCAAGGACAAAAGCAAGGCAAAGGAGCTGTGTGTCAGTCCCCAGTGTGCTCCCATGACACTGCAGAGTTCATATGCAGAGCAGGAGGTGGACTTTGTCAAAGAGGAGACTGATCCCTCCCCTGAGGCCACAGGGAACAAGGACACCCACACCTCACCACAGTGTCTACGTTCACATGTGGAATGTAGCTGTAGCCTCTGGACTTCCCACAATTTGGAGAATCTAAAACCTCTGTCACAGAAATAAACGTGAGCATTTCTTAGCTCTATTGCCTACTTGCAAGATCATATTTTTAGCCTGTTTTAGGACCAGCGAATTTCAGGGAAATCACAGCAGCTTCCTTATGTTAACCAACATATGATCCATAGACAGACCTAAATTTTACTATTTACGCTTTCTTTACTGGAGAGGAAGGCGTCTCCCTCATCCTGCTTCAAGGATTGAGAGAGAGCAGAACAATCTTTTTGTGAACTTTATTATGGTAAAAATCTGTTCACCGTGAAAGGAAAGGTCCTACACATTATCTGAGCTTTGCAGCATACACACTGCAACTCCATGTAGCAAGAGCTTTCCTCTGGAACAAAATTAGGCAATGGTCTAATTCTTTTCATGCACCACATGTGCTATCTTTCAGTTTGAGGATTTCATTGCGCCTTGCAAATGTCAATTGCTTAAGGCACACAGCTCAAGTAGGTATAATTTATCGTTTTTCATGATATTTATTACCAAGATCATTTGAGTGGAACCCAGGTGTTCTGGGGTGAAACCCTTCCTCCTCAGCAGGCAGCACTCCCTGGCCCTCGGGGAGAGAAAATTCTCTTCAAAGTGATTCCCAGGAATTCATTTCCTCAGCCTGTGATTAGGTTTTCTAGACTTTCTTGATCTTGGGCTGTGGTCTTTTACAGTTATGCAGCTGGGCATACATCTGAGTTCCAGGCGCGTGGATGCCCAAACTGACAATCCTGACAAGACTTCTTCCAAAATCACCATGAGACCTACTTCTTACGAGGAGGCACTGCCTGTTCACAGAGAGAGCCTAGACTTAGCTGGGAGCAGAAATCCGCAGCAGCTGTAGGAGTCTTCCTGGCAATCATCACACCTGTTAGGGGACAGTGCTCTAGCTCTCCTGGATTTACCTGGTAAATGCACCATGTGCCGGCTAATGGTCTACAACCGGGCAGTGCCCTGCTCCTCCATGGGGAACACTCATGGGCAATGTCAGCAACCTCCCCATCACAACTCTCTTGCCAGGGTGAAGTACCAAGGTAAAAATGAACCTGTGCCATCAGGAACTCCTTGTAGGGAATACATGGTCTGGTGGGTCTGCTGTAAGTGAAAAGCGAGCGTGGCTTTTGTCCTGCACGCACCGCTCACGAGGTAGCCTGCCTACATGTAGAGGTATGACGTGAGTTTTTACTTGCTTGACAGCCCCACATCAACTGGGACATTTTTAAGTCCTTCATTTAGACCATGGGGAATGTGAAGTGGTAAAGGATAATTTTAATACTTCAGAGTGAATATTGCACCTGTATTGGACTTTGCAAAATTCTTAGGCTTCTTTAATTTTAATCTCCTATTTTTGCCCACTCATGTGAATGAGAGTTAAAACATCATGAACTTTTAAAAGCGACTGAATTGCATTAGTTTTAGTCCGGTAGATTTTACAATTCTTCCACAGAAGTAGGGTAACCAACTGCTTTAAAACCAAAGTTTTCTACACAACAAGCTATAGTCTTCCTTTAAAGTGAATATTGTGCAATCCTGATATGAAACCTGTGCAGCCCATGTTCCAAGAAGTGCCAGTGCAGTAAGTCACAGTTTA
Organism: Phalacrocorax aristotelis; assembly: GCF_949628215.1. Lineage (NCBI taxonomy): Eukaryota > Metazoa > Chordata > Aves > Suliformes > Phalacrocoracidae > Phalacrocorax > Phalacrocorax aristotelis. Next base: position 74,840,659 of record NC_134278.1, on the reverse strand, counting down.
TAACTCTGTTAGTATTATTGACAGCAATGTGTGTCCTGTAACACTTGCCAAGATGAATATAAATCATCAGAGGCTAGGCTATATGTATGGCCATGTTTTACTTATCTGGTTAAGTTTCCACGTAGTATCTGGAAAAATACAGTTTTCTATTATTTGTCCTTTGTTATGTTGAATACAGATGGGACAGCATCAGCATTTTTAGTGGTGTCTTATTAAGGAATCAGGGATTTGGGAACAATTAAAGGAAAATACATATTGAATGGATGTATATAAATATGTTTTCCTGAGTTTTAGGTTTTTAAGTAATTTCCAGGTCTTCTGTCTTTAATAAATGGCTTCATTTTGTTGCAATTTCCACTATGAGATCATCTACATTTGAACCAAAGTACTGAAATGTCTTTTGACCAAGATGACTATTTTGAGATAGATTTACAGAACACATTGACAGAGGCATGTTCTTAACTTGGGTTTTGGCACTGTAGCGTATTCATGGAGAGGACAGAAGGAGAAAAGTTTCCACACCAGTACTGGCAAAAGGTTTCTGCAGACTAGCAGAGAAGCAGGGCTAGAGCATCTCCTCCCAAGGGGTAGCTTCAGGCAGAGCTTTGGGGTTTGGCTGGCTCCACCTTTTTGTGCTGGGGGGTGACCTGGGGTCCCTGGTCCCCAAAAGAAGGTATCTGTAAGTGGACTTTTTTGGCTGATGAAAGTTTTGGGGAGGAAAAATAGAGAGATTAGGCAACTTGTCCAAGACAGGCTTAGGAAATCCCCAGGTGGTTCACAACTACCTGACATTTGTAAAATAAGGGAGAGAGAGAGAGAGAAAGCAGCTGCAGTGTGAGACTTGAGCTTGTACAGTTAGTGTGGCTGAAGGGGTTAAGATAACAGTGGGGCAACCAGTATCTACATCGGTATAAATTATACCTCTTACTTCCTGTAAATAAATTACACGGGAGTAAATGCATCCATATGAGGGGTTGTACTGCTTTAGCTGTGCTATCATACTTAAAAATATGCTGGTCTTGCCTGTAGGAAAGGGTTCAGCCTCAGCAGATAGAGGAGCAACATGAGTAGCCATGTGGCCTCCCAGCTTTGTGTGGGCACCCTGATTCTGTCCTCTCTCTTCTGGACTTGCTCACCTTCCCTGTGCAGCCCAGCTCTGGGCCTGGCTGGAACCTCTGGCATATTCTTGTCCTGGTGTGAAGTTAGCTGCACCACAGGCTGCTCTGACTTACAGATGGCCATGTGGAAATAATCAACTGCTACAAGCAGCCTTCAGCATAGCAAGAGCTGCTGTTCAATACACAAATTAAAGCAAACCAGCTTTCCTTGTGAGAAGTGCTCGAGGCTCAACCCTTATCAGCAGGCTAGGCTTAACATGAGTGCTGCAAAGGACAGAATTATTTGGAAGTGATGGCAAGTAGTGCTATGACACCTTTTTCTCTCTAGCACAGAGCTGAACAGAGACTAAAGTGGAGCCCAACACTACTCAGGGGAGCTGGTAGGCCTCTGCTCACACATCTGCCGTATTCCCCATCTGTAGGCATGCTTGGAGCTGCAGCTGCTGGAGCACACCTGGTTATGTCAGCCTTGATTTGCCAGTGATGAGCAATCTACAGCCATCCCCTAGTACAGGTTTTCTGGTTCCAATCCAGGATAGAGCCCTTGGTCTACTATTGTGCCAGGATCTCACAAAAATTTCAGTTGGCCCACTTCTTTGTAACTGGAGGGCAATCTGATTTCTGAAGAGAGCACTGGCTGAGTTAAAACTCCGATGGGAACTGGTGCACCATATGAGAGTGAGGGAGCTCCACAATCAGTGTTTGGAAAGGATAGAAGTAAATCTTAAAAACTGTTTTCAGCAGGTATTTCCCTGGGAGGTGCTAAAGTCCTGACTTCAATCTCACAGTGCCTTAAATCGATTATGACTTCCTACAGGCAGGATGTGTCATATGCAGGTCACCTTAGCTTCAGTGAGTGTGAAAACCCTGTATTTGCCCATATATGGGCTGCAAAGAAAGATTTTTGCATGGTAGTTTATCTCCAGACCATTCAGGACTTTGGGGGTGAAAATTATGTGAAGATACCTGTCTTGTTGCCTTCTGTTGACATAGAAAATGGAAAATTAGGTTATTGTGTACAAATACATGCTTGACATTTGCCATTCAGAAAGCAACAGATTTCAATTAGGTTTGGACCATCACTGAGAGACGTCCCACTCCTCAGTTATACTAGGAACAGCATATCCTGCATGGCAGTACATGATGGAAAAATGAGAGGCACAGGAGGTCCTAGGTGCTGCAAGTTTTGAAGCATGGACTCGTCAGTAACCAAGAAGCCACAAGCAGGGCTGCAAGGTCCTGAGGAGACAGAGGCAGGGAAGAGGTACAAGAGTGAACCTGTCTCTCTGTCCTCTGGAAGGAGGTGAGCTCAGATAGAAGTCACCATGGGAAGGGAGTAATTAAAGCAACTTGGGGAGCAGAGCTCCCCAGCTGTTACTCCACAGAGCAGAGGGAAGTAGGCAGTAAAAAATGTGTAAGAAGCAGTAGAGGGCAAGTGGTTTGTGGAGGCAGCTATTTTCCCCTAAAAGGGCTGGAGCTGGCCGGTCAGCAGGCATATTCAATCTCCCCATCTGCCTAAGGGTGAGCTTTGATCCTGTGCTGTTGAGGGCTTAGTATTGGTTAGTAAGTGAAAAACAGGCCAGAAATCTACAGCTTTATTAACTCTTGTGAAAACATTTACACATGCCAGTTTTCATTCTTCCTTCTTGGAAACATCTTGGTCCAGACAGACCTCTTCAATTTAGACAGTGTCTCCATTCCTAAAGCATCCTGTGACAGGGAGCATCGGCTCTGTTGGTCTCGTGAGACTGGGGATTAACTGTGTTGTGCTGCTTAAAGAAAGCCAAGTCCTGTAGCTCGTTTTTTCCTTTCAACTCTGTACAGAAAGGCTGCCTACAGAGCAGATACAGATGGGTTCAGACGTATCAGCCCCAGCTGTTGTGCATGGTAGGAAGGAGAAGGAAGGGACCAGCAATCAGTCTTCCAGGGAGGAGCTCCTGCATCGAAAATCTTGGTGTTGGAGCCAATGGGAATTGTGGCTTTACCCACTATAATAAGAAAATGAGGTGGTTTTCTTTTTTTGTGCAAGTGCAGGAAGGAGAGTGGAGAACGTATTTTGTGGCATATTCCAAAGCTGGGTTTTAAATTGTGACCCACCTGGTATTCCCCACATGTACAATCCTGTTGGTGTGACAAACCACAGGGTTACTGCAGCAACCAAAGGGATGGGATGACTGCACCTGTCCCTGTGGTTGCAGTAATGTCTTCATGGAGTAAGCTATATTTAAATGACTATGTCCAAACTTGAGGCATCTGATGTGCTCCCACAATATGGCAACGTTTTAAGAGCAGAAATTAGTTCTACAGTTTGTTAAAAGCAAGAACGTTCTAACCCCTTCTTGGGAAACATTTGAGAAAAGGAAACTGGTGTCTGAGGAGCCTGATACAATAAAGCCCAATACATTAAAACAAAGGAGGGCAGGTACAGCTTTAATTTGATAAATAGGGCTTTTGGTGAATGAAGGGTTTTCACTGCTATTATACACCAAGGAAACGTTACCCATGGCTGCAGAAAGGGTCAAATAGGCAATACTACACTATATTAATTGCAGACAGAGCTGCTGACGTCCTTACAGGTTCAGCTTGTGCATCGAATACAGTTTCAAAGCTTTGCATTTTCATCTGTTTAATCAAATATCTACTTGCTCTTTTGTATTTCGTTAAAAATGTAGCTACAAATTCCTCACTGTTAGAAGAAATTTGACTCATCTGCCCCAGGAAGGTTACTCTGGGGATTCTTGAAATGATTCAAAAGAAATTGGGTCTATTTCTTGACTGGGATATTCAGTACTTAACTAAGAAAAGACATTAGGAAGAAATTTAAAGCATTAGGAGAGTGAAGCTTTTGAACAGGTTTCCTGCGGAGCCCATGCAGTTTCCATCACTGCAGTCCTGTAGGAAGAGATTAGACAAGCACCGGTCCACAATTACTTAGTTGTCCCTACCCAAGGGTAGGGGAATGGAGTGGACGGTCATTCTGTTCTCTTTCTGCGAGAGGAACACAAGTTCGGCCAGAAATCAATAGGACAGAGATTTTGTGTGTTGTTCTCGTCAATGATCTCACTGCTGAAAAGGTCCTGAATAAGCAAGAGGATTATTTAAATGACTGTAAAACATAACTTTAAAGTAGCTGAGCTAAGTCAGTAAGTATTCGTTAAAAGTTGCTGGAATGCATTTTGTGTGATGAGATCCTCAGGGATATTTTGCTCACATGCTTGATTAAGCATTCTAGAAGCTAAACTGGCTTTTGAATGGGTTGAGTTGAAAATCATGAAGTGAGGTTAGAAGAGTATTGGGGCCATATTTTATGCAGTTTATGTAAGTGGCCAGCTAATCTGAGGGAGCAATTAATCAGGTTTTTCCTTTGCCTCTCTCCTATATCCTTATGTGAGGCAAAAAAGCTGATGTGATCCAGATGGATTGAGCATGCAAGTCACATTATCCCCTGGATGCTCTTCATCTGCTCGCACTGTTCAGTCAAAAAATGTCACCTGGCACACCCTATCACAATCAGAAAAGCAGCCAAATATATGTAGGCCAGCTATATTTGAATCTTTTTTCTGAAACAAAAATATGCACAGTACGTGACACCTGTAGGTAAATATAATGCTCAAATATTGGCAGTGATATCTAAAAAAGAAAGGTTTGTGGTTTCCTATTATTACCTGAAATATTAAAAAATGCCCCTTAAAAATTATTTATGAGTAGTTCATTTTTCCTTTTCTCTCTTCATCCCTCCAATCAAAATTGTGCACAAGGCAGCTGCCTAAAGAAATCTTTTTCTGCAGATTTCATATGGCCTCACACCTCAGATTTTATCTTGCTCTGTGTGCTATTTAAGCTGCTTCCTGCAGCTAAATATTTTTTCTTATATCACCTCTAAGAAATGACGATCAATGAGAAAGACATTCCTTTTTTTTTTTCTTAATTATTTATACAGGAAAAAAAAGTATGCTTTTATCTTGGGGGCAAGAAACCAATTTTTGGCTTCTCATACTGAATCCAACCCTATCTTAGCTACTGAACTTCATTGTCAAAAGTCAATAGAATAATGTCATGATCTGTACTGAATGAGCTGTTGTCTCTTTCACAAAGACTGGCTTAGACCATCGGACCCTCAAGTGACATAAAACCAAATACCTCTATAGCTTACAGTGGAGCTATAGCATTTTACCCCAGCAAAGGAGGTAGTGCAGTTTATACCATATAGAAAAAAACCAAGCCAGTTTGTGTTTGTATTTGAACATCTGTCTCACAAGGGATTAAACCTTAAGAACCCGAGGTTCTCCAACATTACCTGAATGGGCACATTTGTCCCCACTGAATGCCAAATTACATTGCTGGGTCTGAGCAGAGAGGTTCCTTTGCTCCTCCAGGAAAGCTGCCTGTCCAGCTCCACTGGGACAAAGACCAGTTTGACACATAAAATCTCCTTTCAGAGAAGAGCACCCTGGAAATGGTGGGGATCGACCTAAGATTGCATATGTCTGTTTTGTCATTTTTTGGCCTGTCATCCATTGAGGATATTATTAACAGCAGTTGCTCCAGACTTGTCAGGATGTTTGTTAGGCATGTTGAATTGCTGCATGTTTCTATGGGCTAGCAGAAGTCTAACCAAAAGCAACAGCAGTGTATTATTGATGTTAATAGCTTTCTCCTGCTGTGTAGCTATGCAAAATGCCTGTCTGTAGGAGAGAATTAAGAGGTTGATTCCTCCTTCAGCACTGCATGATTTAAATACAAAAAGCAGAAGGAGGATTTCTGTTTCAGTGAGCCTGCATGTATTGCATTTCATTAAAACCCAAGAGGATGTGACAGCAGAAGGCTTAGTTTACTCATGGGCACAGTTTTATGATAAGGATTTGTTAGGAGGCTGGGAGAGGGATCACAACAGGCATCAGGAGAGGTTTAGATTGGATGTTAGGAAAAATTTCTTTACTGAAAGAGACGTCAGGCATTGGAACAGGCTGCCCAGAGAGATGGTAGAGTCGCCATCCCTGGAGGTATTTAAAAGACGTGTAGACGTGGCACTTCAGGGCATGGTTTAGAAGACATGGTATTGTTGAGTTGACGGTAGGACTTGATGATCCTAGAGGTCTTTTCCAACCTTAATGATTCTATGATTCTATGAAAATGAATTCATGGAGTGCTCCAGGTTGACCCCTGGAAGGGGTGGGTCACCTGAGCTCTCGTGACCTGAGTGGAACCTCTCTGAGGGTTCTGGAGACATGAGGACACTGAAAAGCAGGAGTTTTTACTCTGGGGAAGTGGCCTGGACAGTACAGCTGAGCACCATCAGTTCACAGAGTGGTGAACTCTTCACATAGGTCAAGAGTTGTGCAGTCCTCAGTAGCATCCAGGGCCTCATATGGGTAAGGAGGGGCTGTCGCGTCTTAAACATGTGCTTAATTTTAAGCATGTGAACAAACCCATTGACTATGTGGTTAGTGTATATAGAGGTGCTAACTACATGGAAACCCACATAGTTGGACTTTCACTCCAGCCCAGCATGCAGTGTGCTGGCTGCTGAGAAAGCAGATAGGAGGGGAACAGTGCATTGCCACCACTGCTATCTGATTACGACTTGGCTGGAATTGATATTGTGCACCAGTTGTGCCTCCCTGTCTGTACACACAGCAGTTTACAGGACTGTTGCTGCAACAACAGACCGACGCAGTGATTTTGTTTAAAGCAAGCCTTCTGGCAAGATGAAGAATTAACCTCCCCTCTCCCTCCCATTTGTCTTTCAGCTGGAGGGAACCATGCCAGTCAGTATGTTGTAGATTATTCAGATCCTGGCAGGAAAATTCAAAATCAAAGGCAAGTGAATGGGACTGGAAAGGAAAACATTTGAATCAAAGATAATCTTTATTCTTTTTATTGGGTGCCAAGAGCTCTCGTGATCTGAATGGAAGCTGTTAGCACTTGAAAACCTCTCCTCCGAGTTCCCCAGACCCCTCTCTACACCTGGGAATAGGACTCATGGAAGTCCTATCACCTCACTAAAGTACCTAAAACTAGTCACGTAAGCCCAGGGCAGTCACCTGGAGTCTTCTGGGGAGAAAAAGCTGCCTTCAAGTGCAATTCTTCTTGCCTTAAGACACCTGGGTACCTATTTCTGTTTACTGGGTATAGAAGGAGGTTTGGGTGCTTAGAGGCTTAGGCATTTAGTGTCTCGGACCGCTGCACTTGTAAGTGCCTGAAGTTAGTAAGAGAATTCCCTTACTAAATTGTGATAGAAAAATATGAGTAGACATGCTGGATCAGACCCAAAGTCCACCTACACAGATAGAGTTATGAGCCAATGTCCAATGCAGGTGTCTGAGAAGGACACAGAATCAGGATGACAGTAGAGAATATTTTATCCCACAGTAATTCCTTGCTTAGGGACTTCATCCCACCAGGATCCTCAATTTAATCTTTTTTTGAGAAGTTAAAAATCAGTAACTGCCAGCCCAAGACAGAAACTGCTTGATCCCAGTTCTGCTTTCAAGTACCTGTATGTAATATTAATTCAGAGGTCTGAGGGTAGCTTTACACATACCTGAATGCAACTTGCTGGAAACACATGGGTTCATGGCTGCCTGAAGACTGTCTAATTTCATGGAAATGCACTGTGCACACAGATTTTCTTGCCTAGGCATAGATATAAGCTAGTCAACAGAGATCTAGGATTGTCTAAACTTGTGTCATTTTATGTGCCCTCATATATCCCTTCTGGCCCCCATGTGCCACTCCAACGAGTTGTGGGTTTCCTGTGGGTTCTGCACCAGATCTATCAGCCCTGCACACATTTCTCACGTGACTTATAGTGTCTCATGTGGCATTAGATGCTTGTACTTTGGCAATCAAAATCTGCTGGTGGTGGCTGGTTAGCTGACGTGCTACCAAGATGCTGCTGACTTATTCAACTCCGTGGGCTATAATGGGACCTTACAAACCCAGTGCACATGGACAGACCTTCACTGAAATGAGATCTTATTTCAGATGCCCACCACTAACTCCTGTTTGTTGAACATGGTGCTCTAATGACACCGTTAAACCACATGTCTCTTCTTGATTCATTTGACTTTTAAGATTAATTATGAAATTAAGGTAAAAGTTGCACAGTTAAAATGAGAACAAACTGAAAAAAATATTTATCAGAAAGGCTCCAACCAGTAATGTTAAATTTACCAGGCTGCTTAAAAAGGTCAGTTCCAGCCATCATGTGCACAGATGCATCCCTACTCAATAACGCTAATATAAAGGAGACTTGAATTTTATCCTGCGTGATCCCTGCCTTTCCTTTACAGTTCAGTAAACAGCTCCATATTCCACTGCTTACATACCATGAACACTTACCACCTGTGCACTGCCTTCCTCGTGATGTGTGACCCCACACTGCCAATTGAACCTTTGCAATTTCTGGTGTAAGGGCATTTTAACTCCTTCATGTAAACTTTGTGTTAACACTTTCAGTGGGTATCAGCAGTATCTCTGCTGTTCTGCTTTGGTCTGTGCAGGTGAGTCCAAGAGCTGGAGGCAGCAGAGAAAGGAGGCGGCCAGCATCTCACTGCCATTTGATTTGACAGGAAGATGGACCCACACACAACATCAGCTCAGCAGCAGCTCAGCAAGGACTGTTTCAACCAATTTGTAAACTTCCACCAAGAACCATGGCCAGGCCCTAACGGGGCAAACAAGAAATTTTGTGTGGGGGTGTAAGCAGGGAGTCTCTGTTATCAGCGGTAATTACAGGCACTTAGAAAGGGGTCCCACCAGGGGTAATTCCCCAGTTAACCCTCACCTCCTGTAACATGCCTTGGATCAGGAAAGGAAGTTCAGGTTTTATTAAAAACTTAGAAACTGCACTCTCATTTCTTATATCTATCTAAAGGGCAACTTAGCTGCAATGTGACCCATCAGCATCCAAAGGGTTCACATATAAGGATGAACGTTTTCTTCTTGTTATCTCCAAGAGTCAACACAGGACAGTTTAAGAGTTTTGCTTGCCAGACCTCCTCAAGTTTCACTACAAATCCACATGTGGCCTTTATTTTTACCTCATTTATCAAATATTCTTGGAGTTTATCTCTTCATCTACAACTTTTTTTTTCTTATCTTTCGTCTCTTTTTCCTCCTCATTAAAATTCTAAGATCTGTTTTCTGTGTTCAAGTCTAGGATCCACATTTCTTGTTGGATGATATTTCTTCAGGCCAAGTGAAGAAATGGTGTTATATTCAAGAGGACCATTTAAAGGTATTTTATTCAGTATAGCAGAGCCTGCCTGCTGATGCAGAAGGTGATGTATCAGGCTTGCACACAGAACTGCTGGAGAAGTGCACACTGACTCTCCATTTATCTGTTATAGGTTTTGTAAAATGAGGTTGTTTATATGCATCACAAATATATGTGCGTTATAAACATTCAGGCATCTGTGGCGAAAAGCACAATTGCATTGAAAATTATCACAATATGTTCAGGATTCCTGGTTTTCATATCATCCAAGAAAACTGGAGTCCTCAAAACAAGGACCTCTGTGCAAAGGTCTTCTCCAGTGTCCAAACTTGAGTGTCTGGAAAACAGGAGTTGGCCCACCATGAACAGATCATTTCAATGTACTACCTCATTAGCCTCTGTTGAAAAAAAAACAACTATCCTTGAGTTTCACACAGGCTTATTCATCTGGAGTTCTTCTCCTCTTCTTGTTTAAGTCTTTTTGCCAAGAGTAAAAAGACAGAAACAGTAACAGAGTCCAAAAAATTTATCCCAAAACAAAAACAATCTTTTCTTTCCCACATTCCATACCCCCCTGAAAATCCAGCTAGTAAACCAACAATGTTTGTAAAATTGTCATTACAAAATTAAATAAACCATCTTATTTCTCTGTTTTTTCTCCTGCACAAGTAGGAAGACCAGGGTGAGGGGTACGGGGAGAGTAGGGCAGGGGTATCTACATGCAAATGGAGGAGTGGGGAAAAAAATTTAGGCCATATGTCTGGAAACACTTTTTCACTCTTCCAGTGAGAGATGTGTCGAAGAGGCCTTTCCAAGACCAAGAGCAGCAGGGTGTTCCCATCTGTGAAGGATCTTCTCCAGTGCAGTGCTAGTGCAGAGCAGGGTTCTCCATGCGTGGGCTGGACTACCTTCCCACACCCCACCTGCCCCACAGGATGTACAACTGGGGCTTCCAGGCTCTCTGATGGGCGAGGGGGTGGCAGCCATAAGGGCAGTGTGGCTTTTAGCATAGGCTCTACAAGCCTGCCTGGATCCTGTGTGCCTTCACGAGGGACCCCCTCAGACTCTGCCCCGCAGCTCATCCACTGCTTTTCAGTTAGCTGGACTAAAGCTAACTATCTAGGAAACGTGTGCACTTTAACGACTGTGTTTCCCAGCTGCATGAGAGCTTCACTTCTGGCACCTACAGGCAACTCTTGGTGTCAGTGGTGAGGCTATCCAAATCGCAAATATGCTTGGAGGGAGCTGCAAACCCCGTGGAGGGCAGCAGCATGCTGGTGTCTTCAGAAAAATACACTGTCACATGAGAAACCTTGGAGCTCCCTCAGATCGGTAGGTATGCAAGATAAATCTGTAACTATATTGTCAACAGAGCCCTGCAGTGCATTTGAACACTAGGGAAAGACCCCATGGGAGTCTGGAGAAGGGAAGGTGAATGCAGTTCCCAGTGACTAAAGTCAATAGTCCCAAGCAAGCACAGAGCTTGGTACTTTTGAGGCTCAGTTCTTCAGTGCATTACAAAGTAAGGGTGGGATCCACCTCATGTAACAGCTGAAGAAGGTAGGTCAGACTGCCTTTAGACAGTGAGAAATGGGCACAATTTAACACCTCCTAAAACAGAGATTATTTGCTCTGTGCAAATGCGCTGTGGACTTTTAAGGATAGGGGAGATGAACCCTCCTCTATGAGTTCTGTTTCCTAAAACTGTAGCTGGAATTTGCACATATCGATCTGTGTTATGCTGGATTCAGTCCATCCATTTTCAACCAGTGACAAAATACCAGTCCAACATACTTTGCTTTTTTTTATTCTCAACCACTTCTGATTTTATATGCTATAATTTAAAAGTCTAAGCATGGAGGAACAGGAAATTGGGTGTCACTTCAAGTACACAAGATCACAAGAGTAACAGCAGAAACCTCTTGAAACCTTACTACTCTCTACAAGTAGATACATGTTTCTCTGAAGTGGTTTGTTTATAAACAAGGCATCTCTGTTTATGTGCGATCTCTAAAAAACCCAGATTATAAAGCCATTTAGCAGAGACTGAATTGACTCTACATAGCTAGGATCTGTCTGCCCTTCTCAGTTAGAAGCATCTGTGAGTTCCTCTCTTTGAGATGCTTACAAATGGATCTCAAAGAATTGAGTCCCCTTCACAGTGCATCTGCCTTTGCTGCATGTGCAGGTACCACATGAACATAAATAGTTAGCTACTGGAGTAATAATGAAATACACTTGGAGATTAATTAGTTTTTTAAAAACAAATATTGTAAAAATAAACAGTAAGTATTTGTAGAAGAAGTTTACATTCTTTATTTTTTTCAAGTGTAAATAAATTGGGTTGAAAGAGACTATTACATTAACAACTGGCAAGCTGCTCACTTAATCCATCATGTTTCCATAACTATGGGGCATGGACGTGGGGCACTGACAGCCTTTCCTCTCTCAGCTGGGATCTCATGGGCAAAACTACACCTGCGGGTATAACCCTTGTGTAAAGAACATTTTATTAACAGCTCTGCCTGGCCCCCTGAGCAAAGCCAAGGTCTGTACTGGGGCATAGCACACATGTTCTGCATCACGTTCTTTTTTCCCATGGACTTGCATGGGATACTTGAGCAAAGGCCAGATCCCACTGAAGTCAGTGAAAAACATTCTACTGACCTCAGCTCGGGTCAGAGCTATACATTCTGCTTGGCCTGGCAGTACGTAACTCGTCTTTTCCCACTCAGTAGACATCCATGCTAACTACAGTGGCCATATCAGCTTTGCAGCCATCTGCTGTCTTCCCAGCATCACTAAATTTGGTGGTTTGACCATTTTAAGATCAGTTTCCAGAACAAGAATGATTTAGATTAACTGCAGCAGGAAAGCCATAGATTTGTATACCTGGCATAGCACGCTGCAACATCATTCACATTCAGCCCCCCACAGGCTGCTGGTAAGGAAATCAATATGCTAGGCTGGTATAGCAAGAGCATAGGTAAATGGTTATGGTACTCATATAGGCTCTGACTGAGGACAAAATCAAGATTTTAGCGTATTTGCATTTACCACAAAAGCAAGGACAGATTCAAAAGGGCTTTAAATCTCAGCATCTCACTCTGTGAGAGGGCAGAGGGCTGAGTCCAATTCCCCAAGTCTAAAGCCACCTTGACGTTCTGGGTCGCAGCTTGGATCCTGCCACCGTGTGACTGCTCAGAGCTGTAAGCCTTCTTACCATCACCTCACTGCTAGGTGGTCCTTACATCTGCCAGAGGAGGTCTCTTTACAGCAGCTGACACCTGGTAATTCCAGTCTTTAATCTTATCTTTGCAGATTAATGGCACATGTAGACCAGAATTTGAAGTATCCAAACCCTTCCCCAAGGCAGGCACCTCCAGGGCCTTGTTTGTTCGCACTGGTTTATTTAGATCTGTTGCTTCTGGAGCAACAGCATGCCTTGTTCTTGCCAGATTCACCTGAGAACACACTGCACACCCACAAAAGCGCGAGGGCATGTAATCAGCCATACAGACACAGACAACAGATGCACCCATCCCACTAGCCTGACCAAAAGCAGAGATTTTTGGCAATTCAGTATAGAAAGCAGCTGGCTGAATCCTTCATTGCAAATCCCCAAACAAATTCCAGCAGTCTGTACAGCAGTAGGCTTAATCTGAGGTGCCTTCCCTAACCTTTTCCTAAGGACCTTCAGTGTCCTTAGGATCTTCTTGTCCATTAAACAAGCCAATTCAGCAACACTCCAAAATTTTGCCCCTCATCACTGATATCTGTTCTTGGTCAGTTCATGTCCCTGGTTACACCTGGAGTTTTTCTGATTGCTATTTTATTGAAATGAAGCCTCAAAGCATGTCTGAAGACTTCTCTCACTTTTCCTTCTTACTGTCTAGTTTAGCAGTAGACAGTGTTACACATTTCAGCCTTGATTAGCCCCTTGTACCTCTGAGAATGCAGATAAACACCCTCCAGCTTGCCTGCATTGATTTGCTTTTACTGTGAAAATAACTCTTTGGAATGTGATTTTCTTTTCTTCCCAGCTTCCTGCCTAGGAAGTTGATTTAAATAAATTTTTCTTGACTTTTTCCTGTCCACGTTTTTATTGTCTCTATAACATCTTACAAAAGCCATGTAGCCAAACATGTTTGTGGCAACACTTTTTAGAGGTGCTGCCCATAACATGTTAACAGCAGATGACCAAACTGGCCTTTAGAGGACTGGTCAAAAACCTCTTTTCCCCATTTTGCCTATGTTATGGCTTCACAGGTCCATTGCAGATCTTAACTCAGGAAGTGTTTGCTCCACTAGTTCTGGTTTGGAAAATCTGGAACAACCATTTCAGCTAGACTTCAACCCAAAAGAGCAGAAATACTGCTCACAGTTTTCATTCTTCAGAGCTTTCATGTTCACACCCAAAGGCTGTTGCAAGACCAGCTGTCTTTGAGGCTGACAACTTTCTTCAACTTTGGTCTTAAAAATTATATCTCATTGCATATTTCAAGTAAGAAGAACCTATTTCAAGGTCAGATCTATGGTGCTGGTGGATTCACATACCACCACTAGTGATTACTTTCTCTGAAAAAGGAAGCAATGCCTAACTTAGGCTCACTTGAAAACTCTGAACAGGCATTTTCATATGCATTGTACATGGTTTTGTTCTCTGTGGAGTTTCCAGCATCCTCAGGCAGTACAAGTACAGCAGTATCCCTGAAAAACCGGCAGGAAGTAAACAACTATTTTACAAAATTAAAAGGGTAATATGTGAGAATTATAACAGAAAAAGTGTTTTGCAGTTTAGTCCCCTCTAAGTCAACACCACACTTTAGCTGTTTTTGCTGATAAGGTGTATATATTTAGACTTTTGTCTTGCTTCACTGAGTATAAGTATCTCATAGATAATACATGGCTATCTTATTTTCTACTGGGATTTACACCATCCCATCAGGGAACAAAAATGACCTCTCTGAAGTGCTGCTCCGTCCTCACATCTATTAGCAAAAGCTTCCTACAGAACTCTTGTTCACATGACATTTGGTTTGGAAGTGCCTGCAGAGAAATACTTGCCCAACAAAGGACTGGGGTTTGCTGCATTTTTATACCTCTGTATTTGCACAAAGGGTTGATACTTGGTGCCCAGAGATTATTTTCTTATCTTTGGGTTTCTCACCAACAACGATAAATACAATGGATTTCCTTAGACTGTGTGTCATTTGTTTTTTACATAATAAAGTAGATACACAACCACGTATGCACTCTGAAATTCCCTACTATTTGGCTTAAAACAGAGCAGTGAGCACTGTGAAGAAGCTCTCAACACATGCTGTGAGATCTGACCCATTGCGCATAGATGACAGGCTGTAAGGCTCCTGTGCTGAAGGGTGTTGTGTGCCTTCCACCTACCATTGTAGTCACAGGGTTAATAACTCCCAGAATGACTCAGAAATATCACAAACCTATACACACCATAAAGGAAGCTTTCCTTCTCACTGAATGAGCACCAGTGGCAGATCTATCCAGAGAGGAGGACTCTGCTCTGAAGGGAGGCACAGGCAGAGCAACTCGCCCAAGGCTGCTTCCTCCGTGATGGATCAGCACCATTCTCCACACCTTCCTGCATGCCCTCCCACCCCCCAGGCCACCTCAGCTCCCTCTTACCCCATGTCAGTGCCAGTCCCACACACCAAGGCCCCTGCTCTCATGGCTCTCTGTCTGCCGCTGTCAGCATGCAGCCATAAGGAGCACCAACTCACGGATGCAGAAGATGAGACGAGGCTCAAGCTCCATGTCTAGTCCTGTGTCTGTGGCCATGATACAACAGAAGCCAGGGAATGCAAACTCAGCCTTGCAGCACCAAGGAGCAGAGGAGACATGCAGGGTGCAATAACCCAGCACCATTTACTCTGTTATCCCCAATACCCTTTTCTCATTTGCCAGCAGATGGCACTCATTATGTTTGACTTGTCCACAACCCAGATGCCCACTTTCCAAAGCACAGTGAATGAAGATGGGACATACTCTGTCCCTGCATGTTTCATGGGCTGTTGCCTTTCACTCATTTATCTCATTATAAGGGTTACCATTTCAGCAGGGTCCATATTCCAAGGGAGACTGAAAAGGTGAAGAGATGATGGGCAGAAATGTCCTTTGGTGGCAGGAGGGGCATTGCGTGGGCTGCAGGGAGGCTGCGACAGCCACCTGTCCATGCATCATGAGCTGCCAGCCATGCCACCCCACCTCCATGCCCTCTTCACCCACCCCACAGCTGAAGTAGTCCTGGGGAAAGGTCCATGGAGTGAGACCTGGCCGGTGTGGCTGGTAGCAGTGAAGGAGGACACCCACTCCCAAGCAGGGACTGTGCAAGCCCGGTAACACTGCTGGCTGCTGGGGTCCCCATGCCCCACATCCTGCTAAATACCACCCCCAGATTTGCTCCTTCTCAGGTCTTGCAAAGGAAGTGGTAGGGTAAAGATTTCCTTCCCAAATGGTCCGGGTGGGATCAGCTGACCTCCCAAAACACGTACCTTAACTCCAATCATCAGCTTAAAAAGGAGCAGAAGAATGTGTTGGCCAGCAAGGTAACAGAGCAATCCTGTAGCCTTCAAGGCCTTGAGGAAGGAGAATGTATAAAATGCCAACGTTAGAAACAGTCATTGCAGCCATCTGGCTTGACCCAGCTGCCCACACAGACAGCAAGAGATTTACCCTGCATCAAAGCATGTCTTTTAGAAAGATATCCAATCTCTCCCTCAGGAGTCCAGGCAGTAATGAATCTGTGCTATAGTTCTCTCCCTGCTTGGAAAAGCAGGGACTTATTTCAATTATGAATTTGTCTGCTTCCAACTTCCAGCCATGGGACCTTGATACGCCACGCGAGAAAGGCTGAATATGCTGATCTCCCACCACAAGGATCACTGCCCAGCCCTCATCTGACTTCTGTGGCTCTCTGCACTATTTCTTCTTCCTTCTCTCACAGATGTTTTGGACACAGGTCTCATGGCAGGAAGCTGCACCTCAAGCTGTGGCACAAGGAAGGGGGAGGGATGCTGTGGGGGCAGCTGTGGCCACATGCAGACCCCAGGGAGTTGCACTGTCCTGGATCACCTGGTGTCCGGCCCCATTTCTGCAATGCCACCATGCAGACATGGCAGTGTGCCCTGGCAGGGGCACCTGGATACCCTTGTCCCAACTGACCCTGCAACATTGTTGTATGGGAGGGGACAGCCCAGCTCACTGTTGGTTGTCTGAGATAGGAAACTTGTCATTCAGTTTTCATGAGAAACATCATAAGTGGTGGATCATTGGTAAGAAAATCTAACACCCATGAAAAGGAAATTTTAAAACACAAACCAAAAGGTTTCCTAAATTCTAAGGGAAATCAGAGAAATTGCACATATATGAATCACTTGTGCTTATTCCTCATTTTATTAACTCCACATAACATGGGTGTCCACAACAACATGCACATGGTGTGGCCCAGCACCCCTTGAATCCCTGCTAGTCTCTCACCTGATTTCACTGATTGTGTCAGCACTGCCCTGGGCTGCTTGGCCAGCAGGCGAGGGAGGGGAGCTTAACCATGCTTATTCTCTCCTATTTGCAGTGATCTGTATCATACAACCATTCCTTACTGCCTTCGCCCCTCAGCCCCTGACTTTTCATTCACGAATTAGCAGTTTCCCTTTGACCTCCCTCAGGAGTTGTGGTGTGCTGCTCTCACAAAACAAAATACCAAAGACCTAAATCACCTCAACGTCTTTCCTACAGCAATTGCTTTACCAGAAGGTACTTTTTGCTATATGCAGCGGTCAGCTGGAGAAGAAGTTGACCATACAGCTACCTGTGACCTCAAGCCCTATATGATGTGTGCTAATCCTTGCCAATGTCTTTAGGAGCTACAGGAACCCTGGCATTTAGAAAGGTACTGATTAATTGTAGCTAAACCTGAAGCATCAGGAAACTTGTGTGTATCCCTATAGTTTAAGCACAGACAGTGGAATGTATAAGGCACTGCTGGTACACTTGATTGGTGTCTTGTGCTAAGTTTATTTTTAAAAGCTCTATAGCTCCTCAGTGCCAGCTCAAATCTCTGTCGGTCCCAGCTGCTGACTTGACTGTGGTGTCACTGACCCCTCATCATGAGAAAAAGCACTCTGTCAACCATGACAGGTTTCTTGAGGGTGAGACAGTGAATGTAATAAGACATTCAAAAGCTAATTGAACAATGTTACACTTGCATATAAGTGCTGTTTTGTTAACTTGCTGGAAACTTTTTTCAAGCTTAATGTTATTAAGATCCTAAGTGACCACATACATCATAGCCTGACAACTAAATATCATTTATCAGTAGACTTTCAAGGGTCTCTGCTATTCCCTGTCTTCCTGACAAATTTCAAAACTATTGCTTGTCTTGCAGATTGATACATATGTTCAAAGTAGACTATTCAACCTGTATAGTAATGAAAATACTCTTTGTCCTCATTCCCTCAATATCCAGAAATGGTCACTGAGAATTTGCTCTTTTCTGAGCTCAGGACTGCAAAGTTTTTTTCCTAGATGATAACTTTAGAAAGTTATAGGCCACCAAAGAATACCTCTCTGGAGTGGAGAAGCTTAGACAACCCAAACCATCAGAGCAAGTGTTAAGAGATATGCCAGCACTGCAAGGAACAGTCATGCCCTGCTCCACGCTGTCTTCTGCAGTCTCAAGCCTCCGCCATCCCACACACCACAGCCGCCTCCCTTCCAGCAGGTCCAGGTTCCTTCCAGATATCTGGGGGCAGTCTGGGCACCAGGGCTGGGGCACCCCCAGACCCTCACAGGGCGCCGAGCTGGGAGGTGGGCAGGATGTGCCCGCTGAGGCAGAGTGGTAGGCTGCACCGCCACCCACAAGCCTTTCAGGCCCACCAGTGCTGCCCGTAGCCCTGCCATCACAGGCTTGTGTGCTCTGTGCCTTCATGCCACTGCTGCTGTCTTCAGTTTCTCGAGTTGCACAATCCTGAGCCTGCAGCTGTCTCACACCATATCTACCGCACTTCAGCTAGGAAAGTTGATTTTGCCACTGTTTTGGGTCATTGTTTTATTGGCCACAGAAGAACATAAAACAATACTGAAAAGGCATTTCCGTAAAACCATGTATCCATCCCCTTTGCTCAGGGCAAGATCAACTCCATCTACTTCTGGCCTCTCATCAGGGTGAAGATTTCACAGCCCTCCTATGGAATGCGTTTCAGTGGCTGCTGGCCTTGCTTTGAGAAAACATTTCCTAATATCTAACTAACCTCAAACCTCTTGTCCTTCAGTTTCATCCAATACCCCCTATCTAACTTAGAGGGAGTACAGAAAAGAGTTAATTATCTTCCTTTATGCAGTTTTACATATCTGAATACTGCTAGAGAATCTCCTTTCAGCCTTCTGGCAAGGCTCCTGCCTTTCTTTCAACCTTGACTAATTTTGCATGCCTTGCAACAATTCTGCCTACACATCCCAGTAAAATATCTGGGTTTTTCTGGAGCAGTCTGACGCTGTTGATTCAGGCAGACTGACATCATGTGTAATTCCCAGGTCGTCTTCTACATGCCTACGATCTTGCCAGCTTATCCGATCTTGGAATGAATGAGACCATTTTTTTTCTATCTAAGCATGGCATTTTATATTTTGCTTCCTGAATTATTCCCCTTTCCATCAGTTCAGACCTGTACTCCAACTTGCCAAGATCATTTTGAACTCTAACTGTGTCTTCCAGCATTTTGGAAACTTGGCAGCAGATTTGAATTTAATAACCATGCACTTTCTTTCATCTTTCCAGTCATTGAGGAAAACAGTGAATACTGCTGTCCCCAGGAGAGGTCTATTCAGTGTCCAACTTCAAATGCAATACTGCACCAGTGACAGCTACTCTTTGTGTATGGCTTTCCAACCATTTTTGCACCCACTTGGTTCCTGTTTCCCAAGCTGTCTTGTAAGGATATCTTGCAAAACACTGGGAGAAAGCCTTATAAAGTCACAATGCTTATTTCGTCTTCAAGACTCTGCCCTTGAAGGGATGAGGAGTGGTTTGAAATGATTTGTCATTGAGATATCTGGATAAATTGCTCTTCATCTCTTTTTCACCTTCCAGGAGCCCAAAAATAAATCGTTTAATGACTTCTATATTTCTCTGGTTAACTAAAATTATGTTGGTTTGTCTGTAATTCCCTGTCTCTCTTACCTCTTCCTCCGAAGGAAGAGTATTGTGTTTGCTCTTCCTCACTCTCCAGAACATCCTCTGTCTCCCTCAGGCTCTGTTAGTTTGGTGTGTCTCTGTCTTGCTTCCTGGGTTGCTCCAGGTTGAGTCTGTGGGCTTGCACATGATATGGCCATTGTCATTGGGTTTTTTCTTCTTGCCATTTGGAAGCCTGTCTATGGGGCTAGGTTTATTTTCTTTCACTCTGGAAACTGGATTCCCACTCTTATATATGATTCTGCTTTAACATACCAAAATATGCATGGAGATGATAGCCAAAGTATAATGATGATTTCTGAGCTCTTGATCCCTCTTTGTTTCTTGCCTTCAGTTTTTTAAAAAAGAAGTGTTTTAGGATATTCTGATATTGCATCTCTGAATTCTGATTCAAGTCACAATACTCCAGTGCTCCTATCTGCTCTTTCAAGGTGTTTCAAGCATTTCTGCAAGCATCAATGCTTCATTCACTTCCCTGCCTCCTCACCCTGTATAGGAGATAGAAAAGTGCTTTCCTTTAATTTTTTTCATGAGGTCCCCCAAAGTAAGTTCAATAGGGAGACCCAAGTCTTGCTTTCAGTGTGTTCATGCTTCAGAATATTTTTATTTGGACAATCAGTTTCCTTGGATGTCTGAGCACCTCATGCTGTCTATTCCCATCTGTTGCTTTGTCTATTAATCACACCCACTTTCTTGCTGGGGGGCTCACCAGGCTAATGCCTACAAGCATGTTCCATATGCTGTGTGCTGGCAGATAGCACAAGTGAATTACCGTCTTGCAACAGCTAAACTGGCTTTTACTGAGAGGAAAAAATTCTGGGGATGCTATGATCAAGCTAGTGCTCTGAGCAAGTACACACAAACTGACTTCCTTGTTTGCCAGTAAACTAATCCCATTTTGTCCCACCCTTGAAGATTTCATGCAAGCTGTTATGTTCAAGAATGGGGGAGTCCAGAAACCCTGGTCTGAGTGCCTTCCAGTCTGGGGTGGCCTCATGTTGCTGTCCCTTGATTTGAACCAGCTCTTCTGGTATTTGATTCCATTTTGCACCATCCATCCCTGGAGGTGGTTGAGAGAGTTTGTGTATAGGAACCCAAGACAGTCCTAATAAATTAAATTATTTGCTGTGGAAATACTTGGTGGCTTCAGAGTTGTACAGATAGCTATGAAGGGAGCCTGTGGGTCTGATGCCTAAATAAATAGCCCTCTCAAATATTTCACTCTCTCAGTTTCTTGGGATGGCTCAGGTTCAGCAGTGAGCAGTTTTATAGCCGCTTCCTAAGGGAGAAGGAAGGGAAAGAGTAATTAAACTATCTCCTTTTGGCAGCACAGCCCCTGCCGCTCAAACTAATGAGGAAGTTTGACGCCAGACGGGAAAGCACACTGGGAGGACAGGGTTTGCAGCACTCCCCTGGCATGCAGTCTGCAGATACCTTCAAGGGTAGGTGTCAGGCTGTACCTGAGCTGAGTTCAGCCCTGCTTCTCCTCTCCTGCTGAGCCCGAGGAGGAAGCAGGTGTTAGGGCTGTGAAGGGAATAGAAGTCTCCAACATACATGCACACACACTTCCAACTGTCTGGGAAAGAGCTCTGTGCAGCTAATGTTTTGGCCTGGGTCTCCAACCTCACAATTATTTTATATCGTTTAGAAGATATCAAGCCTTAGAAATCTGTGTTTCTCTCAGAGAGCCACTGACAAGCTGAGAAATGTTGATCAGGTTTCTAAAAGTTGATGTTTCACTCATGCTCTTCTAGCCCCTGAGAGCCTGATTCCAAATCGGAGGACCCCTGGCCAGTTCTGGGTCACGGCAGTGTTTTAGTGGCTGCACAAATCAGTAGATATGGAGATGTTTGACTGGGACACCAATGGAGCCAAATCCCTGCCTGCATGGACAGCTGCTGGGGCTCTCTAGGGGTGCAGGACATCACCGCTTGGACAGTATTTGGCTGACGGGTGTTTGTGTCCAGACTGTATCGGCCCATGTCTGGGACAGCAACTAACATCCGTCCTGGTAATGCTGACAGCCCTCCCACAGGAATTTCCTCTTGGACTTTCCTTAGTTTACTAGTTCTGCCTGGGAAGCTTTTGTCTTTTGCCTTCATGCAGAAGTGTTCACTGAGCTCAGGATCACTCTTTCCACTAACATAAGTCAACACCGTTTACCAGCAGAGGCTCGGTGTATTGTTTGTTTTTTGTTTGCATTACCAGCCGAGCTAGCACCACTGCAACTCCAGTGAGGGAACTGAGCTGCTTTCTGCGACCCATTCTTCTCCTTTTTCTCCCACTGCTGTGGCTTGTCCCAGCCTACTGTGCAGCCAAGCCCCAATTTAATTTAGGAAATCATGGGATTCAAAACTAATACATGTGGGGGTTTTTTTCTTGCCTCCAGGTTTTTGAGCCTTCAAGTCTGTGTTTTACTAGCCTGCGTTGTTCTGGATCATTTTTTAATCAAGAACAAGGCCAGCATTCCCTCACTGTCATGGAACAGTGTCTTGAAGAAATTACATTGAATACTGCACTAAAGTAGTGACTGCTCTTTCTGCTTCCTCCATTTTCCACTGTGGAGCTGAGCAAAGCGTTTGTGGAAGGTTAGTTACGTTCTTCTAGTCACCTGAGGCCTCTGATATTTGTCATCATTAGCATAGTAGAAAACCTGAATAAAGTTCGCAAAAAGGAAAATCTTTTATTTCAAGGCCTGCACCCAGCAAACCTATGCATCTGGCTTGCCTACTAAAACAAGACAAAGAAATTTCCAGCATTTTAGTAACAAGTTTATCTAAAAAGCACCAACTAGTTTTTACTTTTTGAGACATTAGCTTGTCTGTGACTATTCCAGCACACCCTATCGTTCCAACAGTTTGTGCCGCCTGGTCAACGCCCCTGGTTCCAAAATTACTCTTGTTTTAATCCTCATAGAGTGGGAATACTGGCTTTATTTCTTGGCTCCTGTCACAGGCTCTGTGGTTTTAGAGACATTTGAGTACCAATATTGGTTTTCTCTTTAGCTGTTGATTATTTCCAAAGACTGTATACACAGTTAAATTGCCATTAAATGCAATATTTTTCAAATCTGTCTTGTTCATTACACTGTAAGATACAAGCTGAAACTGTACTCTTTATGAGAAAGCTGTGTGTCTTCTGGTATTGGGTAATGGAGCATGCTGAAGATATTTCCATGTTGCCAAAAACAACAATATAACTAAGAGACAGTGTGTCGCATTTCCCTTACAGACAGATCCAGCTGTTCTCAAATGCCTGGAAAATCACAGGGGTGAGCCGGTACAATAGTTAGTTCATTAACACTACTCATTTGGCTGCCAGAACCAGCCTATATGAACCTTTGGTAGCTCTGTTTTGCAGGCAGAGAACTGAGGAGTGGTGGCCTAAACTGTCTTGAGAGTGCACGCTTTATCTCCCACCCAAACTGGGTTTCTCTTTCATGAAATCAAGGGCAAGGAGGAACAGGCACCCATTCTTTTTGCCCCAGTCTGGCATTTGCCTATGGACAGCCCCACCTGAGCAGTGTTTTTGGACTTTCCTAGTGAAGAACACCTTGTGCTGGGCTGAGATTTTGGATGACCCCTGAGATCAAGGGAGGCACGCAGTGTGCGCTGATGTGATCCTAGGTTCACATCCCTGGGAAAGGACCAGCAGAATTTACATTGCACACTGTTTTCAAGGCATATCCCAGACTGCAATAGCAGTGACTGGTGTTCTCACCTCTAACCTAAATTTGAGGTTTAACCCATACCCCAAATACTTTTTCTTTTTTGGGGAAGACCTTCCAAAGTGCTTCTCGTTTCACAGATTGTGATGAATTTTGGCACCATACATGAACTACAGAGTCCTTCTGCCCTCCTACCCCAAGGCTCTTGTCAGCAATGTTTTTTGGCTTACAGTGGTTTTGCAGCCAGCCAGCATCCTGATGTCTACAGCAGATTATTTCTGCTACATAGGTGCAGTGGGACATGAGGCTTCTCCTTCCCAACACAAAGCAGCAACAGAGACTGGAGAAATGTGCCAGGGAAAGTAGGGTCTCCCTGGCTGGGTGACAGCTGCTGCCAGCAGAGTGAGAGGTGCAGCAGCCAAGGAGCCCCAGCCAGGCTCCTGTTAGAGCAAAGTTTCCATGGAAAGGCGCAAGGTGAGGATGATCCCTCTTAAACTGAATGGCCACTTTGCAAACAGCTGTGAGTTACCATGGCTTGACAGACCTGTGTGACATCATTAACATTATTTGGACATGCTACAATTTTCTGCTCTTACTAGTTTCCTTCTGTCTTAAGTTTTAAGAGAGACTTCATCAAGAAGCTGTCAATCAGCACAGAAGGTCAAGAAAAACAGCATGCTTACCACACCCTTGAGAAAAGATGAAGTCGAATAAACTTGTGCATAGTTACCAAAGCATCAAGAAAAGGGATATGTGTTGGAGATTTCTACAACCCAGATTAGCTAGTTCTTTGATTAGTTTCATTTGGAGTTGGAAAACAATTCAGACTAAACATTTTAATTGATTAATAAAGTCCTTTCATGTCAGAAATTGCTTGTGAACAGACCATGACTTCTCCAGAAATGCTATGAGCTGAATGTTTTCCACAAATAAACATCTGTTTGTGACTGGCTCACAAGCTGTTCACCACAACTATTTGTTCACGTATCTGAGATCCAATATTTGAGCAACATGATTAGTTAGCCAAAGTCACATGGTATTGCATGTCTTTTCAGCCATATCTGAAGGCGTACATGAGCAGCTTGAGCACAATGCTTGCTGAAAAAAATGTATTTACATGATTATTCACCACTGCCTTGCAGCAAATGTTGTCAAAAATAAAAGCTCCCCCCCACAATCAGTGACTTTAATATTTGCAATCATAATAAAATCATAATGGATGTAGGATTGACACAAATTTTTGAAGAATTCTTCACTCAACTTTCAGCCTAATTTGCCATACCTTTAACCTGTGTCCATAAGGAACTGAGGTTTCTGTAACCATAGTGTATAGTTTTGCATATGTGTCCCTAATAACTTCTGAATCTTCTAGCCAGTTTTCATCAGATTTGACAGAGGAGACACACAGATGTTTAAGTTGCTAAGACACCCATGGTTCAGAGAAAGAGATGGCTGTACAGGAGCTGCTGAGCCTATTAGTGCCACTGATGAAGGAAAGATTTCAGCATAGCCTTTCCCTTACAAGAGGGAAACTCCAAGGTTCAGCCCTGGCAATTTAAAGCAAATCAAGTGTCTTGGCACTATTACCCATCAACTCATGAATTATCTTGATTTGTGATACACAAAGTAGGTGGAAACTTGGTAGACTTAATCTAGAAGATGGAAAATTATTCTGTTTCAGATATTTTTGTTCTTTTTTTAGCACACCCCCAGTCTTTAAATAATTTTTTTCTAGCCAATGTCCTTTGTCAACCTTATACGCTCCCTCTCATTTACAGGCTTTCAGCAATGCACCTTGAACAACCTTGTAATAAAAGTGTTTATGAAGAATAGAGACTTGTCTTTCTGGTCCTTTCAAGTGCTACAAGCAGAACTTGAAACAGCAGAGGTATCAGCCTACTGTGGCCTTGCAGTATGGGTGGGACCAGGGTATGTCTCAGAAATTGTGCTGAAGTTTTGGAGTAAAATGTTGAGTGATTATCATCTGTTTGAGGTCTTTTCCATACAGATGTCATCATGTTTTTTCGTGGTAGGAGGAGCAATTCAGCCTCTATTGTCAGCCTAACTAGGCTTGTTTTCAATCATCAAGATTAAAATACATAACTTTATATTCTGAAGGTAAAAAAGTGTATTGTTTTCCCACATGGGAGTACTGAAACTGAATGCTGGAGAAAAGATGAAGGGGTTTCAAAAAACTTTGGATCTGACTCGTCTTGCATTGAGATGCAATGCAATACAGGAAGGAACTCTGTTAGACCCAGTCCAAGTATTTTTTGAAACCTCACCCAGATTTTTATACTGTTACTTTTATCATTCTGGTTTACCTACAAACCTGAAACAACTTTTTGGTAATTACACAAGTCTCAGGACCTCATGACCTATGAAAAAAACTGCTGAACATTCTTTGTTGTTAAATATTGCCTTTAAGGACTTTTTAAGTTTCATGTTGAAATCTACTTTCCCAGATTCCCAGTTTTCTTTAAATATTAACATTCTTTTTATTATTCTTATGGTGACAATAAGGCTTGTATATATTCAGATAGGACTTTTGGGCAGTTTTCTTGAACTTCCCAGAACTACCAGTACCACAGGCTTGGTTTTCTTTGTCCTTGCAAGTCTGTGTTCTAAAAACAAGTGTTTAATTTGGTTTACGAGGACAGAACGGTGCTCATTCTAACCCGTTACAGCTAATAGGACAGTTAATGATATAACAGAAGAACTCAGCCCAGAACCCCCTTATTCTAGTGAACTGTTTCAGGAAGAAGGTTGCTTATACGTTTAAAACGTTGTTACCCAAATTATATACAGGCAGCACCTTCTAGGAATATTTTACTACACCTAAGCAGGAAAATGTATATGCCAATGTTAGCATTTGAGGGAAAAGGTACTGCAATATTTCCAAGGCAATGGTTTTTAAAAAATCTCTGACCTCCAGCTTCTCCATTACTAAGTAATTAGGAGTGACCATTAGTGAAATTACTGTTTGAAACACTAGCAATTTTATTTTGGAAATTCTCCTCATTTCAGCATTCCTCTCAGAAAGACAGTGGGTCAATCGTATTTGCATTGAAGGATGTATAAATCTGCAGGAAATCTTGGAGACCTCTGCAGAGACATGTCTCCAGGAGCTTGACACTTTCTCTGAAGACATCTTTTTCATTTTGGTTTGGTTTTGTCTTTCCTAGGTCCCCTTCCCATTCTCTCCATACCCATGAGGGTAGTTGCCTCTGAGATATTTTGAGAAGTCTGGCTTTCAGTTATTAAAACTTTCTGTTCTTTATCCTCTGAGAGCTTTGCCATGGTGCTGGCAGCCTGAAAGCCAGCCATTTAACTCCACACTGCTGTTCAGGCTCAGCAAACTGCAAGTGGCAGGCAGTATTTTCCGCCTATAAGCCTATGGGATTCCAAACCACTCATGGCAGGGAGCCCACTGAGTTTAAGAAGAGCACAAAAGCAGGGAAATAGTGAGGACCAAGGCAGCTTTTTGTCACACAGCATAAAAAAAGTGTCACAGACTGCTTACATCTTTTGCTGACTTCAGTGGGAGAGCAGGCCCCTCCACTCTGGGGTGTCCCCAAGGGGTCTTGCCAAGGGGCATCCACAAACCTGGTATTTACTGTTTCTGCTCATCTTGGTCTGAGAGAAGGGGACAGGCAGGACCTGGGCAGCAACACATGGTCTCACAGCCCTGTTCAGATGTATTCAGTTGCTCCTGCCCTGCCAGCTCCCCCAGGCACCCCAGTGGGATGGGAAGGGAAAGTCACCTGAAGGACCACCTGCCTGCCTGGGCTGAGCAGGCAGAAGGGAGCAGCCCAGCCCTGCTGCTCCTCACTTTCCTTCTCAGCATGGGGGACCACTTCCTCACAGATCAGGACATACAGCACAATGGCTTCTATCATGAGCCAGGTAAGTATGCTGTACTTGGGTGATTCAGAGCACATGTCACCTATTGCACTGAAAGTTGTGTTACCGAGAGCCGCTGCCCAAACCAGTATCATTCTGGAGAGGAGTCTCTGGTTTGGAAGGACACTTGCAGTAAGCCTGGGATGCCACACGAGAATGTGTTATGATACTTTCTGATCTCTATTTATGTTGTGGCTTTCTGATGAAGTGATGAAACAGTCAGGCTTTGGGATTTATTAATTTTCTGGTGTTGAATACCACCACATGCATCACTCCATCTCCTCCTGCTCTTTTGGCAGGTGTTTCACTAGCATCTGTTGTCTTAGCCCCAGAGGACCCAGACCCCTTCATCAAAAGAGAGCAGCGGGAAGCAGACAGTCATATGCTCTTTAAATGACTCAGCCATCAGCGTGATGTCCATGGCACCATGGCTGTTAACAAAACAACTAATGAGTATTGAAAAGAGAATGAGGGGATAAAAAACCATCAGCACGATCTTGTCAAGAACTGACTGCATCAGACCAATATAGTTTCTTCCCCTGAAGGGATAATTCACCTGGAGAATAATGGGGAAGCAAACAAGATTATCTTGACTTGAGGTTTTTTACACTCTCCACCCTGATTTTCTTTTGTGAAACAGTGAAATAGTCTCTGTGGAACCCCTGTGCACAACCGGTTGAATAACCATGTGCAAAGAGCAGTTGACTGTCATACTGTCCAGCCCAGCAGATATGTCCAGCAAGGAAATCCAAAGATCTGCTCCATAACTTCTACTTACAATTTGGTCCTTGGAATAGAGAGAACTCCTGTAAAATTTATTGGTGTGATAGGTGAGAGCAGGCACTAAGTCTAAAATTATTTTAATAAAACTGAGAGGTTATACCAAAATTGCATTACTGACTCATTTTTATTTTTATTGTGTACAGCTATTTGACCTTTCTCTGTAACATTCCTGTCTTGCTGACTGTTTTCCTCTTTATATCTGTGCCTTTCACTTCTGCCTTGTACGACTCCATTTCTTTTACCAGTTTCTTTATATAGCTTAAAATGGAGGACAAGAAGAAATCCATCTAATTTGCAACAAAGGAGGTTTTGAATCAGTATGAGAGATTGTGACTTCCAGGATGAGAAAATGCTGCCTTCAGTGACGGAGAGGTGGTGGGTTGTTGTCTACTGGAATCTCTAAAAAGCAGATGTGATGAACATCTGTCATGCCTGGGCTCCCAACACTGAACTGGTCCCACTTTCCTAGGGTTAATTTTAAGAGAGCAGCTGTTGATCCCACAGCTGCAGTGAGAACATGTGTCTCTTGAAGACCCAGAGTTGTTGACTATTTTCTAAAACCTACAGCTGGATTTTATTGAAAAGGACAACATTTCACATCTCTCCCTGCTCAGAGGCAAAGAAGTCATGTTGCATCTGCGCTTTGGTCAAAAGGAAAAACTTCTGCTTTCAACTCAAGACTGATTGTATTCACCTAGAAATTCTTCAAAGGTATGTCCTTACATGTATCTTTGCTCTAGGTACTTCTGGTTGCCCTTTCAAGGGCAACGAAGAAAAGCAGATATTTTCACACCCCACTGATCTTCTCACATAGGACAGCTGTAGAACTGGAGCAAAACAGCTCAGCCAGCATTTTCACAGACTGACTAGTCATGCCAAAGCTCCTGCTGGGCTTCTCAGCAGTATAGGGAAATTAAAAGTGGCTGCCCCAAGAAGGAGGGACAGGTCTAGAGCCTAAGGCCTTATTATGCCTATCACAGGAGAGAAAAAGAGAGAGAGAAAGAATGTCAAGTGACAATCCCCACAGCTGTCACCTCCCCATACCACTTGTCCCATCTCTCCAGAGGTGGCAGACCCAGCAGAGAACAAATGCACAGTGGGTCCTTGGCCATTTTGCTATAATCAGGTGTCTGTTGCCCTCCATAACTAGCCCTAGAGCAAGCCCAGAGTGGTACTTGTCCTACTTTGCTGTGTCAGTGAATTAGGAATTATTTCAATTACACTTTGATGAAATCTTCCTGGCACCTTTGCATGAGCAGACCCCAACTGCAGGTTACGGTGTCAAGTGCTGGCTCTCAGGAGAGCCCTGCTGGGACACCCCAGCCCACACCGGCTGTGGGAACTGGGAACTAATTCACAAAAAACAAGTGCTGCAAATAGCATGATTTCCTGCGTGTGATGTGGTGCCTGGCTGAGTAGCTTTCGAATGCTGTATCACACTCTGGAGGAATGGCATTTCTGCATTGGGCTGTCAGCCTGTGCCTCACTGTTAAGGTGAGGTGGCCTCAAATGGGAAATCCTGGGAGCAGCAGATTTTCGGCAACCTGTGTCCTGGGGGGCAGCAAGAGCTCTGCCGTGCAGGAGAGTCACCACGGCTTTAAACTTCCTGTAGAAATGAAGAATTCCTTTGTTTCCTGACATGGGTCCTCGTGCCTGTGATGGCTTTTACAGAAGACAGGAACACAGATCACTGTCATTTTACCACTCTTAATGGCAAACCATTCCCATGCTGCTGGGAGTGGTGGGGTATAAAGTCCCACAGAACCGAGTCATTACAGCAACAAAGATAAGGCTGTGAAGACCATGTTAAAGTATCCAGTTAAGTTTACAGTGCAAGAAAACAGCCTTTAGAAGTATAAATCCCTGTATTCCTACAATTAACAAAAGCTTCATTTATGTCTTGGACTTTTATAGATCTGGCACTCCTTTAGCATTGATCCTTCACTGTTTTTCTACAAGAGCAAAATTCCCAAGAGGCTTTTAAAAATAAGAGCAAACTGACTGAAGGAAATCAGATCAGGCCAATCTCACTTGTTAAAAATAAATTTTCTCTAGAACATGGGAAGTCTCAAATACTCCTATGCAATCCATTTTGGTATCTGAATATGTTTGTTCGTTCATTCAGATCTAAGCTTTTCAATTTAATAGAAGCTTGGCAGCACCCTAAAATGATCTAATTTGATGGCATTTCTTTCCTGGTCTGCGAGCATGAAATTTAAAAAGGCTGGCACCTCCGTGGCTGTGCCTGTGGGTGACTGGACGTCTCAAGGGACTTGTCAGCAGGTGACAAAAAAAATCATCATGTCTGGATGTCAGCTCATCACTGAGGTCAGAGTTATGGAGGACCATTCAGTAGCTGTCACTGGCTGGTAGAGCACCAAAGATGTGGAAGGGATGGTTTGCAGGAGATTGTATGGGATTTGGCCATCTTTAGTTCCCTGTAAACTAAGCTACCATGGGAGATGCTAATTACTGTTTATGCAGCCTTTTGGCAAACTTGGCAGCCCACTCACTCTGAACCAATCCTGCGAGCTGGCAGCCCCTGACAGGCAGGGTAAGGCCAGCCTCAGCTGGTCACAGCACTGCATGTGCCCACTCCCTCTGAGACCACAGTGGTGCCCCTGCTTTTGCCTAGCCAAGAGCCACCAGCAACAGAGACAGAGGTCACTGTGCACGGCTTGTCATCCACTGTGTTAGGTTTTGGAGACCCACAAGCTTGTCTCCCTCAGTGTCTGAGGTTTTTGCAAGCTGAGACCAACAGGGACACTTGGAGGGAAAGCTGTACTCTGCGTGCCCTAGATGGGGGAGAGAATTGCACAGCTTACTCCTGAAACAACTGTCATTAGCCCTTTCCTTTCACTCCATCCTTCGTGTATGGACTGCAGGGTCTTATTGCCAAAAGAAAGGAATTTCTCATATCACTCATATCAAGTCACTTCAGCACATCTTTACACTCCACCCCAGCTGCATGCTTTCCTTCCATTATTCTTCTGGTATCAGCAAATGGAAAGGTTTAGAGATGACTGTGGCTGGACCTGACACACAAGCCAGCTTATTTTAGCGGGCTGCTATAATTCTGTGGTTCAACACTGGCAGCCAGACAGGGAGAAAAAAGTGAGGAGTATTATTTCCAAATGAATTCCCAAGAGTGCATTCAATTAGAGAGGTTGATTTTTGACCTCTTGCCGGCTTCATTAAAGCCCCTATCACTTTTCCAGGAAAAACAATTTTGAAAACAGATGGGAGTAAACGAAAAATTTATGCCTGCAGTGCCACACAGCCCAAAATGAGCAGCCTCGAATGATCTCTGCTGAGTACCAGTGTGCAATTAAAAGGATGCTTATGAAGCCTTCATACTGTGAAGTACAAATACTTTCCTATAACCTACTGGGAACTGTCTCATGAGAGATAAAACATACACTCTATTAACTCAGCTGGTATGGAGTTTTGCATGTAGACTATAAAGTAACTTAGAAAGGGGAGTTTATGGAGGCTGGTATTAGTCAGTATGTGATGATACAAAGCAGGAAAGATATAGGAAAGAATTATTCCTTAGCCACAGCTTTATAAAATACATAGGAAAACTGTGATAAAAAGTAGGAAATAGGTTTGGAAAAGACCCGAAAATTTATTTCAGGGGCTTAAAATCTGGAAAGTGTTGGAAGAGCAGGACAGTTGTCAGACCAGTAGTGCAGGCCGGTACTCAGAAGGCGTGCCATTACTTACAAATATTAAATACTGCTTAACAGGCACATGCGATCCTGTGTTATTTTTTAGCCCATGTGTGGCTCTGCCTAACTCCCTTTTGCATTTAGCCTCGAGGCCCTTCTGATATCCAGAAGAGTTGTTTTCCAGCTCGTAGAATTGGAATGTTTTATTGGAAACACTCTGCATCCCACTTACATGCTGCTGTGTGCTGTGCCTGTTACACACTCATGGCTGAGCAACCTTCTCCTGAGTGTATGTCACGACAACCTGCCATCACTGAAAGTGAGCTGTGGCCCATCTCTACTGCCTCACCTTGAGATGAAGCTAAACTGAGCAGTTTAGACAGGGAATAAATTTAGGTTACGTTCCTTTAACCAATTTTATCTCTATTCCTATCATATGCTCTACTTAACACATTGTTTGTGTAATAAGCTCTGGCAGAAAGTATTAAGGTAATGTGGACCTGCTCCGCCGACAAAACTTTCTTTTAAGCTACTTGAAACGTGAGAGAGTGAAAATGGTCGCAGTCTACTGCATTCCAGGCAACTACAGAAGAGCTTTTGGATGCCAGAGCAGGACCAAAATGTGGTTTTACTCCTTGTGGAAATCAGTGTAATCATACTGGTATGAAACCAGGTGAACACTGTGAAATCAGGTCTCACTGAGCAAGCTCAGAAATAGATCGTTCCTGCGCTAGTACTTGATTGTCCACCTGTCCTTACACAAAATAACTTGACTTTTGGCCATAAAGGAGCATACGTCTCTGTAACAGCTTCACGTACAGAGCGAAGAGTGCACATGTTGAACTGTCTGAAGAACATATGAATTAATTTCCTTGTACCCCGCTGCTTTCTTTATTTCTCCGCAAATGTCCTTTTGGAGTCATTAGTGCCCATATGATGGAATGCTCAGCTAACAATATGACTAAATTGAGCTTCATCTGGAATGAGACTGAAGGTGGTTATTTTATTATGCCAGTCACAGTCTATTTCTGCTGGGTGAGATGCGTTTACCAATTCTTCTGTCATGACGAACATTAGATCATGCAGTCCCATAACTCTTGACATTTTCAGCTGTGTATATTTCTAAATGTCAATTCTAAACATAAATAAATATTTAAGCCTGAGACCATGCTTTCCTATGGAAAAAGACACTTCTTAACTTTTGGATTTTTAAAGATCTTCACTTTATTTGATGTGTGAGCATTTGAAAATCATTCCCTGACCTATGACTTTCTCTGTGTACTTTTACAAATTGTTCTTCAGCAAATTTTAACAGTAACGTTTTTAGGGAGGATAAGGGAATAGGGTTTTGACTTGATCCTAGCACCTTCTTCTGCTGCTTATATGTGGCCAGTCACACTGAATGGACATGTGCTCAACTGTATATAAAACCAGTCATTTCTTCCTGAAGTGGAATGTCAGGGAAGATGGAAGGAGTATTTGAATCTGCTTATGCCAGGCTGACACTTGCAAAAGGAGGCTTCTTAAGCTTATAACAATTTCTTGCTGCTTCTTAATATCACCCAGTAGTCTATCTTTTAAAAGGACACAAACAATAATAACAAACAAGCTTACAGTTGACAACATCAGTGAAATCTGCTCCTCTGGGGGTGCCGCAGGCATGCGCTCCCTTCCCCAGCTCTGCACGTGCTCACTTTCCGCCTCTCTTATCTGGTTGCGTGCTGCTGGCGGGGGGCTGCCCAGGCATGCGGCATGCTTCTGTCAGACCTACACAGCTGGTTTGCAGAAGAAATTAAGAGGGAGTCTGCAAAGGCAGTGAGGTCCTCCCTCTCCGGGGGAAGAGGTACAGCTGTAGGTGCTTTGTGTTGTACCCCGAACTAAATTCCCAAGACCTTCCTCAACAAGCGTGTCTCTGGTCCCATGGGTTTACCCCAAGGAGAAAAATCTGCAGCTAGGTAGAGGAGCCCTAGGAGGCGACCCTTGCAGTCCTCAGTAGGTCCATCTTGAGGCTTGGCAGTTCTCTTCAAAACTTTTTCCAGCACATTTCTCATTAGGCTTTTGTGTGTTAGAAACCATCAGTAGACAAGAAATTTGAAGAGCAGCATTAAAAGATGCACCCAAGGCTTTAGAGGGTACCTGCCAGTATTAAAATTTGCACTAGTAAGTGACTTCCTCTGTCATCCCCATTTCTTTTCAAAGCAATATGTGTTACAGTTTAAGAAGGGCCACCAGCCACCGTAGAGCAAGAAAATGAAGCTGCTTGTCATTAGCTGAAATCAGCAATTGAAACTGGGAGAAGATGGAAGGAGTTTCCAGAAGAAACGTGAATTGCCTCTGGTGATACAAAATCCCCTTCGGCTGCAGGGGGGTTCCTACTGAGGTAGGCAATGTACCCTTGCCCACAGCTAAAGCTAGTTGTGGCGGTGTTCACTTCTGCAGGCTTTAGAAACTCTAGCTCAGTGTCTTCTCTTTGAGGAAAGCATGTGTAGCCAGCAGAGATCCAAAGTTATTTAAAGAAACACTATATAAAGAGGAGGAAAATATTTATTCTGTGCATCGAGCCATTCAGCTGCTTCTGTTTACATTAGCCAAGACTTTGGGGAAATACCTAAAAATGGAGGTTTATAACTGCATTAAGTTCAAAAGTGTATCAGTGAGCAGCATAAAGTTATTAACACTTCATACCAGTTTTTCCCCTTCCTTTGCACGTTTCTTCCACATGATCCAGAAGCTTTGGAACAATCACTATAATTCAGTTTTTCAAAGAGATGACAGGTTACATGGCAGCGATATTATACTTCTCATTAAATCTCTGAAACTGGCACATTGCTTGCTGTTGATTCATTTAGTAACTCTTGCCTTGAACTGAAACAGATGGAATTAGCACAAATATCGTGTTGTTAAGGTCCAGCAGTTGGCGAACAAAGGTGCTCTGTTGCTAGGAGAACAATTTCTAACAGCACATTTTTAAAACAGAAATTAATGTTTTCTCCTTTGCATGTTGTGATCCAGTGTCATGTGTCTCTAGAAATCCACTTCTCCTTAGAGCAAAAAATTCCATTCCTGGAGTACAAACTTTCCTGTCTGGTCAGGAGCTATGAGAATACAGCATACAGGAAAAAATGAGGCTCATCCAGAAACCAGCCATTCTTCAGTGTTAAGAGCTGGATACTGATTGCCTCCACGCTGAAACACCTCTGCAAAAACAAGCGTCCTTTGTTAGTGAGGAATCCAAGCCCTGTGCCTCTGATCCATGGGTGTCTTGCTGGGATAACTATTGGCCCATAATTAAATGTGGCCAGTAAAACGTACTTGTGAGAAGAACTGGAAGAAGTCATATTACTCCACTCTGGGCCATTTGGAAAATGAGCATGAAAAATGCACAGATAAAATCTGATTATGCTCTCCAAAGCTGAGCACGATGAAGCTGCTGACAGGATGTGATGGAGGCAGGAAAGTGCTTGCTACGCACCAGTTATGTTGAGAAAAAATCAGGTTAAGCAGATATACCCATGCATAAGATTTACCTTGGAAACTGGGGATGTGACTCCAATACTGCCACCAAAGGCCCTGTGGTCTTGCAGCACTGAAAGAACGTATGTGAGCGCCACAGCAGGCCACATAAACAACACTGCTTTGTGATAAATGACTGTCACTAGTAGGCAAAACTCATCACTCAAATGCTTTATGAAACAAGCCCTGCTAACAGGTAACAACATATCTGTCAGAAAATTAAAAATAGAAGGAAAGAAAGATCCTCTCCTATAACATCCATGCCATAATGGCCAAGGAGCAGTGCAAGCCTGCAGAGCTGAGGTGTCTGCTGGCCATGGCAGGTGGAGGTGCAGAGCAGCTCGCAGAACTGGGTTTCAGCATCAGCCACAGCTCAGCACGGGAAGCCCCAATGCCTGGCTCACCGGGGCTGGCTTTTCTCCCCTGTACACCTCTGCCCCAGGAGCACATCAGCAGCTGGCAAGTTGAAACCAGAGACAACCTTCTGCTGCCTCTCAAGTACATCCCCCATCTCTGTTTTCTGGGACATTAACAAGGTAGCTGTTCACATGGAGAACTGCAAAAAAAAAACCCCAAAACAAAAACTGCTTGCAGGGGCTGGTGAAATCATGGCCCAGGGGTTTGCTCCAACCCTTCCTGGTAAGGGGCAACTCCAGCCCACAGTGCCACTGCTGTGCATGCAAAGAGCACACTTATGGTTTTAACATGTGGACAGAAGGTTTGCTTTACCTGCTGAAGCAGAACAGGGCAGGTGTGGAAAGGGCTTGTTTCCAGAAGTGTGGTCTGTTCCCTGTCTGTGGGATGGCTGGCAATTCCAAACAGAGGCATCTCTGTTCATGGCCAGGAGTGCCAGGCTGGGGTACCCCATGAGCCTCAGGGGTACCAACAGGACACCCCAGAAACAGCCACACTGTCACTTGCACAAGTTCTGCATGGGACAGCAGCAAAATCCTGGATGCAGCATGCCACCAGACTTGCACATGATGGTGTCCATAAAATGCCTTGCCAAGTGACACAGCTTGTAAGTCCCTTTCCACACCCCATCCTTCTCCCCAACTCCAGGTTTGTCTCCATTCTTTGAAGTTCCAGGGTCTTGAACAGAATTAACTCTGCACCTGGCAGCTCATCTGGTGTCTTTCATCTCAAAGCCCCCACAGATCCTCTTGCTCCGAAAGTGTGGGAGCTGTAATGCAAAGAGCCTGCTGGGGGCTAAGACCCCACAGGGATGTTTCCACACTGTTAAAATACAAAAGGCCCAGAAGAAAAAAGCAAAACTAGGCACTCTACACAAACCTGGCAGAAGTGTTGGAGGTCTCCACAAGCCTGTGGAGAGCAGTAACCTTTCAATGCATTTGCAATCGTTACTGAAGTATTGAAGTGCCTGAGGAAGCCAACCAACAAGGGACCTCAACACTGAGATTGCCAGGGCCTGATTTAACAAAGAAATCTGCAGAATCCCTGAAAATGTCATCATACCTAGCAAAATACAATATTAGTCCCATGGGAAAGGAGCACAAAGAAGCATTTCCCAGACTAAAACAAGCAACAAGACCAGTAGCCCACCAGCACACCATGAAAGCTGCAGGTGTTTGCAGCCTCTGACAGCGGAGCAGATCCCCCTGCCCAGCTCTGCCTACCACCCCATGCCTCAGTGCTGCCCTGGCTGCTTTCCTGATGGCTTTTGATGCAAGGCAGCCACAAACTTGGCACAGACTTACTTTGTTTTACCACCCCAGGGCAGGGTAAAGCACAGTTTGACAGTTGGCCCTGCATGCCAAATTACCTTTTCTGCTCTGATAACCTGCTTCAAACAGAATCAAAACTTGTCTTTCCTGTGAGGAGTTCTCATTTGTCAAATTCATCTCAAGGCAAGAAGAGCCCATGAGAGAATGTGCTCAACATATAAACACATTGATATCAACAGGCAGTCATATATGCCCTGATACTTTGCAGCTTCTTTCTGATGCTGTATCCAAGATGTCACCAGTTTTGTAAAAGAAAGTTGGCTCCATTTTGCTGAGAAATCTTTCTTTGCTGGCATGACATTGCTTCATGTGGCTTCACTGAGCTGAATACATTTTCTGCACATGGAAAGGCTCCTGGGCTTACTTGGGCTGTTGTTTCCTTTACAGCATGAGTCATCTCTGCTGTGGAGCTGTACCCCTGTAATTCAGTCAGATTTAAAAATGAAGGCAATTTGAAAATGTACTCAGACTGACATCTCCCACTTGACTGACCTGGCTCTGCAGTCAGGGCCATTGGCCATGGTACAACCAGCACCCTGCTGCTGCTGCATGTCTAGGCTGGGGCTGTGCTGGGAGGAGAGTGGACCAGGCAGGGAGGGAGGTGGGGTCTGGCACCAGCTGGGAAAGGCAGTAGGGGAAAGCATTATGGGGAGGCAGGGGAAGGGAGAAGCATGTGGACCTCCATGGGATGATGAGGAGGTACCTGGAGGTAGTGAGGAGAGGAGAATTAGAAATAAGTTGTAATTGAGACGCTGTGTGAGAAGAGAGGGTGTCTGAGAAAGGGAGGTCAATTTGGCAGGCAATGTAAAGAACCCTTATTTTTCTACCCATTTGCTGGCTGCTTCTACAGTCCAAAATTAACTACTGTAGTGCAAGACAATTTCAGGCTTCATTAAAACCATGGGAGAATGAGCTGTCAGACTGAAGAGCTGTCAAGCCCTTTCATCTAAGGAAAAGAGTGGGATGCTCAGGCTGGTGCAAGCCACACTGCAGGCAGCTTCAGCAAACAGGCAGGGTTTTTCTCTGATGACAGGCTAGGGATGTGTATTGGAAAGGCAAAACCAGGAGGTTTTGTGCCCAGCATGGTTGGCAGCTCAAGCTTGACAAGCTGCCAGGCTGGCAGGTTTGAGAACATCTGAGTTGGCTGCCCCTGCCTCCTTGAGAGATGGGTCTGACATACTTCCCTAGGGATGCATGGCAAGGTCATGTCAGATAGCCTCCACTTGTATAACTGGTCCTCACCCTAATGGAAACTGTCCTCCAAGTGACTTCCTCCAGTCACACCAGCTGGACAGTGTCACTGGCTGGACAATGCAAGGCAATGACCTTTAGATGCATTTCAGCCTACAAGAATAGCTTTATGTACCTTGGGGTGGGGAGGAAAGACAGGACTGATCACATACACTATGCCACAAATAACTGAGGTGTGAAAATAGATGGCTCAGCACATTGGCACAAACATGCTTTGGTTCAGACAGTCTCACATCAGCCAGAAGTTGGTCCCGTGGTCGGCATCTGCCAGATAAGATGTTCAACAGTGTGTACTCAACACAATATCTCTGACTGCCCAAGGTGTGAAGGTCTCCTTGCAGCCAGACTGCAATTCACCAGTTCCACCTCCTCCTTCTTCCCAGCATTTGGCCTGCATATACTTCCTCTTCTCTGGGACATGGAATGGGATTTGAAGGCTATTTAATGCTTAAAAAATCTGTGCAGCCGTGTTCTACTTAACAGAGAAGTTTTACATGGAAAATGTGTTGCTTTTTCCATAATGTTAACTTCTCACAGCTCTGCCTGCCAGTTGTAGCTCCTTGCTTTCAAGCTACTGATGAGTCTCAGCATCTGTTCTTCTGGGCATCCAGGCCATTTTCAAACTCTTTAAAAGCAAAAGCCATGAAATGCTCTTTTTGTAAAATGACTGGATGTCTTCCAGGGTTGGAGTCAATTAGCAAATCAGGCCCTCAATGCACTACTAACGTGATGTTGCAAGAAGAGTAGGTTGAGGGCTTGTACATTTCACTGTAAGGCTACCACAGCCTTCTCCTATGCTAACCTGAGCAGCTGAGTTCCCCCAGGGTCCTGGAAGGGAGTGGAGAAGTCAATCTTTCTAGTAAATGGCAAGTTGGAAAAATAGTTTGGAATCCTGCTGACAGCCTAGCTGCTCGTCAAACCTGCCTTAGAACAAAGTCTCCTGACGTGGAAAACAAATCAAATTTTAACAAGGCAAAACTGCAGGCAAAATCTTTGAATAAAACCCTGATGGCATTTTCCAGCTAGTAACGCTAGAACCTTACATTTTATGCCCGGGAAAAAAAGTATTCAACAGCTGTCTGGGAACTAAGCCAAAGTTTTGTGACAAAGATTGTAACTCCTTCGCTATCCAGCCAAGTTTTGCCTGTGGAGCTTTTCAATGGTATTGCTTTCAGTCTTTAGTGACTTTCACACAGGAAAGAGCACACCTTATCCATTGCTGTTAATATCCAGGTAGGCAGGAAAGCCCACAATGTGAGACTATCTGTTGCTAAGCTTCTCTGAATAAAGGCTCGGCGTTTCTTCTAGGCCACAGTGTTGAAGGATTTCCCCAAGCAGTGTGCAGAGCTGTGCACTTTCATTGCTGCTGAGCTGTTGCAGGGCATGCCATTTTTTCATACTAATGGCAAGTCTGGGAAAGGCACAATATGATGCCTAAATGTGACTGCGAAGCAGCTTTCAGTGACTGCAAAGCAGTTTTCATTTCGTCGTTTGCTGTGGCAGTGTTGCCTGTTCATCCTGGGCCACAGTCACTTCAGGGAAACAAGGACCTGGAAACTAGCATGTTGGGAATGGAGACATAACCCTAAGGTTTACCAGGGTCCCCTTCCTATCCCTGTGCGGATCCCACTTGAGAAAGCCAGGGGAGGAGAGATGGCGGAGCAAATCCTGTCTGTGTAACCACCTTCTTGTCACCACTGGCACAGCAGTAGTGTGCATATGGCATAAACCAGTCAAGCCCTTCCTCAATGAAGTGAATGTGCATCAAAATGGGAAGTGAATAGGAATGAATCAAAGCACTTCTCAGTGTATCTATCCCTTGGCCTGGATACAAGTACATTAATCAAGCTCTTTTCTGTTCTTTTTTTCCCTTTTCATCAAGTTAGTCTTCCACAGACATTTTGTCTTTCTCCATTTTTCCCTTTTTAATCACACTAGTGACAACAGCACTAAGATAGATGTGTTTACAGACTAGAACTGGGCTGGTATCTTAAATTCCTCTCTGCTGCAGACAATTGCATGACTTCACCCACTGGCCACACAGCAGAAGGCTGAGGGGCTGCCAGCCAGCGACGTCAGGCAGCGTGCAGGCAGCGGCAGCTCCTGCTTCACTTCTGGCACCCAGAGACCTTGAATGCAAGGGACACAGATGTGGAATGCCTCTGGCAAGAAAAAAACCATGGGGAGAAGGCTGGGGACAGGCTGTGAATGTGCATTTCTCCACCCCCCAGTTCATCCAGCCGGGGAACACTGGGCAGGTTCGGGTGCACGTGGCAAATTTGCACCATACCTGGGTAGCCACAGCCTGGCACGCATACGCGCACATAGCGTGTATCATACCCTGCCCCAGGGCACTTTAATGTGGAGTAAAGTCTTGCTCCTCATCCCTGCAGGACAGCTCTGCTAACTATTTCTGACCTCTGAAGTGAAGAAAGGGAAACAAGCCCCCTTCTGCACAGATCGATGTGGCAGGCAGCTCGGTGACCATCGGTAACACGGATTTGTTTCCTCTAGGTTTCAAGCTTGGAGATGGCAGAAGGGCAACTCCAGTTGTTTCACAGACCGTTTCCTTGCAACTCTTGACCAAGGGGAAATGCCCA
The DNA here is from genome assembly GCF_949628215.1 of Phalacrocorax aristotelis. Classification (NCBI taxonomy): domain Eukaryota; kingdom Metazoa; phylum Chordata; class Aves; order Suliformes; family Phalacrocoracidae; genus Phalacrocorax; species Phalacrocorax aristotelis. The sequence goes on along the minus strand of NC_134278.1, from coordinate 74,799,965 downwards.
TCTCTATTTTAACATCATAAATTCTCTGCAGTTGCATGGCCTGAGGACACTGATGGTACTTTTGTTCTTACCTTTTGCTTTCCTGAGGCACATGATCTTTTTTTTTTGGCTTCTGGTTTCACCTGCTGAAGGCCTTGTGTTTGCTGTAAGGTGTTGGGCAGTATGCTGTGGCTGCTGGCATGTGGCACGTGAGGTCTGCCAGCCCTCCCAGCACAAGCATCTCAGCCCTGGTTACCAGCTGGCCCAGAGGACAAGATCCAGCAGCCCAGGTGGTCTTTTCCTGACCCTGTGGTGCCTCGTTGTCCGAACTAACAGCAGATGTGGGTTTTGCTGATTCAGAGTGCCCCAGAGATTTAGCAAGGCAAATCAAGTTGACTATTGCCATCCCAGTCTGGGAAAAAGACGACAATTTTATAAAGGGTATTGTTTTTTCTCCCACAGCTTTCTTTAGAGATGTCCTCTAAAGCAATTTCACATTTCAAGCAGTTGAGGAACACCCAAATTTAATCTTTTTGTTTTCAATCTCTTCTGCCCCCCTGGGGGAATATGATGAAGGTTGATTTGCATTGAGCCAAACTCAGACAGCTAAGGCAGGGATTTTTGCTGCCTCCAGTAGACTGATCTCCCCTTTTGCTCTTCTACCTATATCTAAGAAAATCTGCTAATGAGAGATGATCTTGAGGCAATTTTTTGCTTGGCTTTTCCTTGTGGTCATTCATAGCCATGCTATACGTGTAGACTGGTAGTGTATTTCACCTCCTTCATTTAGTGTGAATTGCCACCTCAGGAGCATGCCACTGGTAGCTGGTCCCCTCACATACCTGACTTTCTGAATCTCTGCCTCTTCCTGCAGCAGAGTTGTGACTCTTGTAGTGCCCTTTGCTTGGACAGTGCTAGGCCAAATGTACATTTTAATGGATATTACACAGATGCAGAAGATAAACAATATTAAATTGTCAAATGGGCCACTGTGTGCTCTTTCCAGTACTAGATCTAATGCTGAATGTGGTGTTTGAAAATACAAAACAACCACAGAGAACAAAAACCAAAGGCTCCCTGCAGATGTATGCTAAGAAAAAGGTGAAATCTAAGATGCAGCTTTGCACATCCCGTTCTCTCAACTTGTTACAAGCTTTTAAATAATAAGAGTAACACCTGTGGTTTCACCTGATAAACTTCAGTTTGTCCTAGAGATTTAAAGTGGTCACAGACTGCTTTGTAGAGGGACAGAACAGAACGCAAATTAGGTACTATGGAAGAGATCTTTTTTCTACTCTGTTGTTTCTCTACAGAAAAGCCATTGCAAACAGGGAATGAAGAAAAACTGAAACTTTGCACAAATAGGTGAAGAAACAAATCCAAGGGAAACAGGTGCCTGGAGTCAAAGAGCCTTTCGCAGGGCTGCATGGCTTTTCATAGGTTTTCCACCCACAAGAGCAGCTAAAACTGTTTACAAGCCATTTCGGTATTAGGGAGCACAAGGTCTCATGCAGAAGAGGTCAGATCCCAGCATGAAAATCCTTGATAGCACATTGTGATCAAAGCGAGTATCTATATAAAAATGTGCGTAATTCCAAATTTTTCTACATCAACAAATTATAGGAACCCTGCTGATAGTCTTTCCTGTGCCCCTGTAACGAGCTGTAATTTATAATTTGAAAGAGCTTTGTCATTTCCAACCCCGTCTCCTCCCAGTTTTCTTTTCATAACCAAAGCATAAAGTGAGAAATATTTAAATCTGGGAAAGCTGAGTTTCTTTTATTTTGTGTACTTAACTTTCTCATCTTTCCTTTAGACACCCCAATCATAACTGCTTTGCAAATAGAGCTTCTTGTGTCATTAAAACAAGTGGGACCCATAACTTAGTGAACTAAATGATGCTGTTTCTGATGTGAATACCACAAAAAATGAAAGGTGATGACAATTATTCAAAAGTGCTTAAGTAAGTGACTTAGTGACATCAGCTTCACAGTAAAATGCTTTAAGTCACTGCTGACAAATGTTTCCCATGGCAGAAAATCTTTTTGATGGGTACGACCATGGTGTAAGTTTGAGTGAGACCTTTCCTTGCTCTGCATTTAGAAGTAAAGGACAGATGCAAGTAGACAAACCCAGAAGCTTGTGCCTAATATTCTAGAAGTGGCTGCTTGATTTGTCCAAGGCTTCGAGTACTAACCAGGTTAAAAAGATGTTAAGCCACAGATGTTTAGAGAAAAGAACCAAAACCTTGCAGTCTGCTCCATAGGCCTGATCTGCACACTAAGGTGCTCCGTTTAGAATAAGTGGGACCAAGACTAGTTCCCAGCTGAGTCTTTAACATTGATTTAAACCTGGCTTGTGTCAGTTTGAGTCCAGTAAAATTCCTGGCAGCTGTGTAAGAAAATATCCATGGAAAACACTGGATGGATTTAACTAAACTTGACTAAATTCATTGGCCTGTCCTACAACAGGTTTTTTTGCAGTCAATTGACAGTTCTTCGAATCAGACATCTATAGAGTATGGACATGGACTTAGTGAGAAGGCACTGTATGTCATCAGAGATGAAGATTCACCAAATATTAGCAAAACCCCAGCTTGTCATTATTGTCCTATTTTCTGTATTACTTCCTTGGCACCATCATGCACTTTACAGTTATGTCAGGACTCTGCTTTGACATCATGTGAGCCTTCAGGAAGATCCAGCCTGGCCAATGAAAGGCCCTTAAATAATACAGCACTTTGAAGGGGAAATGAACAGTTCAGGGTAGTAGAGTTTAGTGCGGGTGAGCCAGTCAGGAAAGCAGTCCTAGCAGTAAGGAACTTGTCTGCTGTGTCTTTACATCCTGTAATTACAACACTTCCCGGGAACTGCAGACTTCAATGTAAGGTCCCCAGGGGCCTTTGCATGGAAAGACTGACGTCCGCATACTGGCCTCTGCTTTAGGGGAAAAGGCTGATGGGTCTGAAGAGGAGTATGTTTGCCCCACAGCCTACAGGGAAGCAGGAGACATCTCAGCTAGCTTCACCTCAGCTGAGCCGGGCATCTGCAAAGCTGTTGATGGGGAACTTTGTGCCAAAATGTCTGTACTATTTGTGGTACTCAGGTCACCTCATTCAAGGCAAGCGTATGTATCTCTCTGCCATGCTGCAGTTGGTGTAGATGTTCCCCTGGAAATCTAATTTCCTGACTTAGGAGAACAAAAATGGAAGCCAGACTCAAACTTTTTTGAGATTTACTCCCTCACTATATTTACTTCTTCATTAGCTTTGCAAAACTCAGGTGACATTTCAATTACAACCCACCATTCTCCCTAAGGAAAAGAAACCAAATGAGAACCTTAAACTATCCTTTGAAATTTCTGTCCCGTTCAAGGGTTTGGCAGGGCTAGGTCTTGCTTGTGAAATGTAACAGTTTTGCAGTGGGGGAATAGCTCCCTCATTGCTACCTTATTCTCTAGGACTTGGGAAGGTTTAAAAAGATCAGGAAAGTCCAATCAATATCAAGATTTTTTTGTTATTTTTCCAGCGTTAATTTCCTGTTCTCCTTTCATGTGAAAAGCTACCTGGACAAAGCACAGTGCATAATTGGCCTGGTGTGCCTTTCCAAATTATTGTAAAATATAATCAGACCAGAAGCTATTAAGGGAGCATTAATACCCAAGCAGAAAGTAAGGTTTACCATGGAGACCATCCAATAGAAATTTCCTTTCTCTCACCACAATTTTATGTGGGATTAAAATCATATTCATCAGCACTTTTGTAAATGTTTTTCACTGATATTTTCTCTTACTATTTTAAACAGCTTGATTGATTACCAAGCACAATAAGTTCCCCATAACTCCATCTGTATTATAAGAAGGAAGGTGTTTTACAAAGGTTTAGACATTTCTGTTTGCCACAGCCATCTGTTCTACATAACCTTCCCAACTTTTGGAGCCACAGTTGTTCTTTTTCTTCTTCCCTGGCTGGCCGCCTGGTCATAACTGAGGTTTCTTTGCTCATTGCCCCATTGGTGTATGTGAGGACTAATGCTGCTTGTACAGATTTGTGAAAAATCAAGGTTTGGAAGGCAATGAAAGGAGAGTAAGGCTCTGTCTAAGACTGCAGTACAGTTTGTGCCCAGCGCAGCCCTCCTGCACCAGGCAGTTGACACAGAAGGAAGGTTCCCTGCCTGGTTCATCCTGGGCAGTGCTATTCTCTGCAGACCATCCCTTCAGCATGGGCAGTAGCACATTTCTCACAGTGAACAAGAATGCCAGAGCTGATCCTGTAATGGGTGCAAAGCTTAACACATATCTGCTTTGTGAGGTCTGGAGCACAGTTGCTAACTTTGAATCCTGACTGACAATTGCATGCTATAAAATGGAGTGAACAGCAAATACATCCCCACTGTGTAACACTGGCCCTCTTGCCCCTCGACTTTGGCTCTCACCCACCCGCCCAGCGCCCCTGAGCTTTCCTGGGCATTTGCACTTGCACCCTAGTCTCTAACACCCCGTGCAGGGTCTAGCCAGTCCAGCCTGCCAGTTTTTTACACCGTTTCCCAAATCCACACAAGGCTGGTCACCACAGAGCTGCTTCATACTTGACAGCAAAGAAGACAACCCTTAGATAAAGGGTTTTACCTTATCTAAATCACACTAAGCTCAGCATGCTCTGCCTTCTCCCAGGTAAAAAGTGATGTCAAAGGGTCAATGATACTATTGGGGTCCAGGATTTCTTTCACTGACTCTGATCCTTTATTGCAAGGATAACTCCCATAAGAGCAACATAGCTTTAAGGAAATATTGTGTGAGGACAGATGGTGGCATTGAGGCATCAAGGTAGTCTTGATTGTCCTCTGGAGTCTCTGCCAAGACAATCCTGTCTTATTTCTGGGTCAGATGCCCGAAGTTGGATGGTATGAACACCCTCAACCTCTCCCTTGCCCAAGAAGCCCTGGGTTCCCCTCCTGCAATATTCTTGTGTAATTCCTCTGCCAGGTGCTTTTGGCTGAAGCTGAGGCCTGGCTCAAATCTGTCTTTAAATTAAGCTATGACTTTAAGTCCTGACCCAGTATTCATGTCCTCACTATATACAATCCCAGTGCGCTCTTTCTAGGCATTAAGTTCCCATAAGATTTAAATCCTGGCATGAAAGGACTTTGCATTATGGAAAAGAGAGCATGGACTGACCTAGTAAAATGAAACACCAGTCTTAAGAAATAACAGCTTAAGCAACCTTCCAGAGTAACTCTGAGAGCTTATTCTCTGTATACTGGACTGAATGTGCTGAAATCCACATCAGTTGTCACCAAACCACCTCCTACTGCCACATCCACTGCAATTCCTGTTCCTAGTTTTGTGCCAACAGGTAACACAGTTGCTGTATTGTCTGTCCCAGACCTTGGGAAACACTTGCTCGTCCTTGAGGTTTGGATAAAATAGCAAGTAGAAGAAAATACAATGGTAACTGGGATGTGACCACCAAATCCATGAGTGGTTTATTGTTTTCTGGTGTTATATATACAGATATGACCTCAAGCTGCAATGGGAAAATGCTCAGGGATGTTACAAGAGCTGTCCAAAAGCAGTGAAGGTTGTCATGATTAGGTGTGGTCAGAAACAGCCCAAAACTGAGCAGAACCCCTCTGTATTAACTATAATAACCTCCTCAAGGAGAAGTGGATTTGGCTTTCATTTTTTAGCTGCTTCTGGAGGTACTTTTCCCCTTTGTGGCCTCACAGCCCTCTGTTACTTTGGTCAGTTTTCCAAACATTTCTCATATGAAAATAAGATGTATTTTTGATCTATAAGTATGAAACTTGAGAGGCATGGAGCAAACAAACAGTCTGATAATGCATCATAAACACAGATGTGTATGAGTTCAGACAGCATGGAAGCAGCCAAAGACAAATGCAAACCAGCCTCGGCTCCTGGTCTGGCCTAGGGAACCATGCTGGATCCAGAATTTGGCATCCAAAGTGCTGTGTGTCTTCAAACCAGGATACTGGACAGCAGGCTGTGAGCTGAGGTCAGACCAGTCTTGCTACAAGCTGATCTAAATCCATCACGTGTTGTTATGGCCCTGTGCCTTGTGCTGACATCCTGCTATCCAGCAAAACCAGGTTCTCCATAAAATCAAACAGGAAAGGATTTAAAGGAGATGTATGATCCTTTGTGTCCTTCCCATTCCCATGGCTGGCATGGCTTGATCTAAAACTTGTCAAAAAAAAGCAGCTTTCAGACTGCTCTCATTTACTTGCATTTGCTAGTAGACCTTCAGGATCTTCAGCAAGCTTTCATCGGGTCACAGGCACACCATAGTTCTGTACTCTGCCCCTCACCGTGCCCCACACTGTTTACAAGTTTCTAGCTGCAGCTTTGGGGCTGGAGTGACACAGGAATTGGCCCTTTGTAGCTTTAGGACAGCTACTGTTCTTCAATTTGCCTGTGCCTCTGAAAGTCATAGGCAAACCCTGATCCTCCTCCTCGGGTGCTTATGTTTTGTGTTCCCCTCTCTGCCCTGTAAAGGCAGTGGACAAGGTGGAAAGCATCACAGAATGATGTCCTGGCTGTAAAATCAGGAGATGACTGTCTGATTCCTAGCACACCAGGGGCAGGATTTATCTTCCTTCTTTGGAGGCAGGCCCAGAGCAGAGGGGTTGCCCCTCCACAGGGACAGCCAACAAGGCCTGTTATGAGCGATGGAGGCAGCTCATTGGCACAGGTTCATCTCTGTTCCAGTCACCAGCTCCTCACCCCCAGGGTACCTCCTTGAGCAGATGCAGTAGAGGTGGCCATGGGGCACATAAACCTTTAGTCCTTGCCACTGCCGGGGAGCAGGAAAGTGGGATGGGTGGCACCCAGATCGACTAACCATGGCCACATTTAAGCCTTTGTGTCTTGACTTGCCTGTCCCCTGTCTTCCCCTGACCCTGCTGCACACTGTCCAGTTGGTTGGAAGGACTCAGAAAAGCTGGCCACACTCTGAATAGGCAAAAATCTTCACCAGAAAGTTTTGTATTCACTGATATTCTGTTTCCTAAAGTGTAGAGCAGGAAGGCCGTGAGGAGCTCTGTTTACCCCTAGCAGGAACAGCTGGCCATGTGTCATGTGGCCACCAATGCCCCAGGGTGTCTGGACCTTAAGGCACATTTAATCTCTCTGTGCATGGTGTGTGCAGCCAAAATGAGCCAAAGTGTGGGTTCCCAATGCCCTGGCTGAAAGAAGCTCCCACTGCACCCCTGTAGGCTCATCAGCCTTCCCAGGGACCACTCAGAGTCAGGAGCAGCCCAAGCATCTTCCCAGCCTAGACTACCCTGTGCTGTGGGTGCGTGGCTCCGGGATGGGGTCTCGCCGAGGTCCGTTGGGCAGGCTGGGTGGGACATGGCTGGATTCTGGCCGAGGTCCGTGGGGCAGGCTGGGTGGGGTGTGTAGTCCCTGCATCAGCAGGAGTGTGTTAGTGCTGCCATCACTGGGGCCAAGATGCTTTGTGCTCTGCATCTGACAGAAATCTCAAAGCCCTGCACTTCAGGCTTGCCTAGGGTTTGGTTTTTTTATTCCCTTCCTTTCTTTTTAATCCAAATACCACAGGGTTAGCAAAGTATCAACTTACTCATCACGCAGGGGCTGCTGCTGTAAAAACAACCTGACATTGCTGAGTCTCTGCAGGACCATTGTCAAAATGTTTGACGTGACAGTGTGAAATGTCCTGGCCAGCCCAGCCCAAATGTCTGCTAGGCATCCAACTGGGCTGAGTGCTGTGCTCCTCTCAGCAGGGGGATGTGAAGCCCAGGAGGGCACAAGCCTGCCCACCACCCTCCCCAGCCCAGGGGAAGACCCTCAGGTTTTGCCTCTGCCCTGCTTCTTGCCAGCAGCTGCCCTGAGCTGCAGGGCAAGGGTGTCATGTCCCTCACCTGGGCCACACAAGGCCTGTACTCCTTTCTCATCCAGCTTTAAATCTGACAACCTGTTTGTTATTACATGATGCATATGATTATGTTGCCTATTAGTTGCTTACTGTCTCTGCAACCCCTGATAAGGCACAGCTGCCACGTGCTGTGCCACGAGCTCTGCACAGCCTACCTGCCTTCTGCCCATGCAGGAACTGATTCAAAAGCCCCTGTGGAGCTAACATGGAAGTCAGGGATTCTTTTGAATCTTCTTTGACTTTTCGTTGTGTATCTTTCGCATTTTTTGATGACTGTATGTTGTGTTCCCTCCAGCCACACCACATTCCTTTGCCTCGCCATTAACAGGCTACTCTGCTGCCTCTCTTTTGATGTTTCTGCTCAATGTTACACACCTCTAGTAGTCCACCAGTGTCTACAGTTCTGTAGCAAAGAAAAGGCAGGAGGAATGTTTCCTAGAGAAAATAAGCTTTTTGCCATGTAGAATAAGTGGTAGTGCAAAATAATTCAGTCATCAATCAACTCAAGGACAAAAAAGGGATGAAAGTTCGTACGGCTGCACCAACTTCAGCACAGTTAGGCCAGTTTACCACAGGTGAAGAAAATCAGCCCCCGCAACCAGCTGATCTGAGGCTCAGAGGTAGATCTGGATTTCAGACTCCCCATATATACATACATCAAGAATGGATCCCAAATTGCCAGTAACTCAAGCAAGGCATCCTCCAAGGGCAGTATTTGCAATTCACTTTCCACAAGTCTCCTACCACGTGCACTGTAAAAGCTCATAAGTATCAGAGCTTTTCTATGTGTAGGTCCTTCTGCTTTGGAAAACTGGAGTGGGGCTGAAAGACTTACTAAATAAGATGAAAAGCAAGAAGAGACAGAAGCAACTGAATAAACAAAGAGTATAAAGGTTTAGAGGAATACACAGAGGAAATAGCAGCTCAGGGCCAACCACAAGATCAGAGGAGAAACTCATATCTGTGCAAAGAAAGAGAAGCACAATAAAGAAAGTGAGACCAAAAAGTAAAAGAGAGAAAGAACATTTTGAAGAGCTATAAGACATACAAAATATCTCTTGATACATTCTGTGTATTTAACAACTATAAGTGATCATTAGGAGCAGTGTATCCACTGCAGGGAAAGGTTAGCAAGCACAGCAATTCTTTCCATGCAAAAACGTGCTGGCCTTTTGCCTGTGGAGCTTCTATCTAAGCATCTGAAGCGGTCTGTTTGGGAGACTTGCTTCTCAGTGGCCACATCAAGAGAATGTGAAAGGCCACGGTATTATTTCCATTTACCAGCAGCAGCAATGGGCATATGCCTGGCTTCACTTCTGCTATCCAGATGGAGGGATGGGAGACAGGTTTGCCCTACATTTCTGTGCATTAGCCTATATGATTAAGGCAGACCTGTCACACTGGGCAAATGGAGGAGCAAGGTGGATAGCTTTTCTCCCCTTCTTCCAGCTTGTGTAAGATGATATTCACAGCTGAGTCAGGCTTCAGGACAACTTCAGTGTGAGACAAATTTATGAAAGCACTTTTGAATGCATGCTGCGCTTCTGGTTTCCCACCACATTCTCCTGGTTGTTGAAATATTTATGGGGAAAAGAGTCTTATGATTTGAAAGAAAGAGATAATGAGTTACAAAGCTGCTGATTACCGTAAGGACTCATCCTCCTTTGGCTGACTTGAGTTTCTCCCATTAACTTGCAGAGATAGGCTTAGTCCTTCTGTCATGGAAATGTCTGCAGTCCAAGATTTCACTTGTTTGACAAAATGGGAACAAACACCTATGAGCCAGTAGCTCTTGACAAGATATATTCTGTCATTATCGTCCTTCCCGGTTCAGAAGGGTGGGGTATTGTGATAAAGATTGGGTAGGCTCTCCTTAAACGCTTAGGCTTGCTTTCCAAGTCACAGAACTTTCCAGACTGAACATACCATATCCTTTTTTTTTTTTTTTTTCATTTTTCCTGTTTTTTTGGTGGCAGGAAAATATTCCTTTGATTTATAGCAGAACTCAGGCTCCATCACAGTTCAAGCCATAAAGTCCCTGTGGCAGCCAAAACCACTGAGTAGGGGAGCCTGGCTTGGAAGGATTTAGGGCAGAGAGGTTCTGGGAACTCAGATCTGGGATGCCTGGAAGGTGCTGGGAATGTGATGCAACTCAGCTGAGAGCTTTCAAGCTGTCATGAATTGTGCTCCAGAGGAGGAGAGCTGGAGAATCACTGTTTCTGATAGGCAGGTGGATGAAGTGGATTAAACTGTTTGTTTTAAATATCAGTCTGCAGTGTAATCCTAAAGCTAAGGAATCTTGTCCTAGGATCAGCTCAGGAAGTCTTTCATACCATTAAAATCCATCAGGTGGCTATTTTTCTCCAAGAACCAAGAACCTTCCCACAGCAACTCCACACGGTTCTGCAGACCATCCCTTACCAATTTAGTCTCAAATTATACAGTGGCAGGCCACATGAGCAGAGAGCAGATAAGCTCCCGTCTATACACTGAGTGAATATCAGGCTCATGACTGAAAGGGACAGGAAGCAACACTCATCTGTTAATAAGGGCTGATGTGGTCAGAAGCAAACTGGAACGAAACAGGACTGTTCAGGACCATAAGTACCTCCAGCTGTCTCTGCTGAAACACAGCTGCTGGAAGAAAGATGAGTACATATGGCTTTAGGTCAAAACCTCACTGGCACATACCTTCTGCATGGCATGGGAGACCGCTTGTGTAGTGGGTGTGGGTCATTTTGGGGCTGGCATCTGCAGAAACAGCCAGCACCAGCCTGGCCAGAAGAGCCATGCCACAGGCAAACCCCTGCCTCTCCCTGCCACTAGCCATCCCCACACCTCGCTGAGCAGCTGCCGCTGCACAAAGCTCTCACACCTGTGCAGTGTCCTGGTGTGCAGAGGAAAGTTTGGGGATAGTTGGAATATTTGGACTCTCCAGCATCCTAAGGATTCACTTTCTAACATTTCAAATGGCATTTCCTTTTGAAAGGTTTGGTAAGTTATTTGAGAAGAAAAAACATTTGGAAACATTTTTAAAAGGTCAAAATCAAAATAAACATTTGGAAAATAGAGAATTTGCTCACCCAGTCTGAAATGTTCATTTCCTTTGGATTTGCTGTGCATATTTTTTTTTCCAGGGCTTCAAAATTTCTTCTTTTCTGGTCAGAAAAGAATGTTCAATCCTGACAGTCCTTGTGGGGCTGGAGGAGCCTCTCCCACTTGGCCTTTCTGTGCATGCATCATTCATAGGAGAAATGGGCCCTTGGACTGTAAACCAGTTGAGCAATTTGCTTCCAAAAGGAAACCACCACCAAAGTAGAAAAAGATGTCGAGAACAAAAGTTATTGTTTAATGTGATAAAGGAAATCAGTGTTGAAAACAGCTTCCACTGTATCCCATTTCCTACAAATATCCCACTCTCTCTCCTCTGCAGGCTTGACCTAAAGCTTATATTCTCCCAGTTATATGTCACTTGAATTCTGTGAATTTTACACTCTCTGTAGTTTCTCTGACTTTGCTTGTCAGGTCCACAGGGCAGGGATACATTTATTACCCACTTTCCAAAGCACAGCAGGCTACTTCTTCCTGATGCAGGCACTATACCAGTACAGATAATAAATAAAGAGGAATGTGCCAAGCCATACAAGAACTGTAACTTTGAAGTTTTCTCTCTTTCTGTTTTTCTCATTGCAATTTTAATGTAGTTATTTAGAAGTCAATGTATTTCACCCTTGCTGCTCACTAAATATTCTCAGATCAGCAGAGATGTAGAGCTGATGAACACACTTAAATCAAGAAGGAGAAATCGTTTGCCATACAGATGTAGAACATTACTAATTTCTTGGTTTTCATGATTCCTCTCCCAGTCAAGAAAAAATCAAATAATTGAAGTCTGAAGCTGGTAACAAACCTTATGGCATTTGGATTCTGAAATAAAAGAGAAACCCTGTGTCTGCATTCATCCTGTAATTTGTCCTTCAACCTTAACATGCTTGTTGTCCTTGGTGTTATTTTTAAAATGTCTCTATTTCAGAAATTATCTTCTCACAAGTGGAGATTTCTAAGGTATTGGTGGTGCCCTCTCTCTGACCCCGTGAAAGTAACAGCATGAGATGGCTGGGTCATCTCTAGGTTTCACTCATCGGGCTATCAGTGAGTACAGGCTCACTTACCCTGCATTTATTCTCACTGTGCATCTGATATCCTAAATGCAATGTAACGATGACAAATGCTTTGTTCCCACTATACTGCAGGTTTCCAAATTCCCAGAGATGCTCCCTGCGCACTAGTGGTGCTGCCAGGCACAACTTTGGCTTCTCAGACCCCTTGTTCTCTTACCTCCAATAATATTACAAGATTTTCTGAATCCATGCCACGTGGTAGGGTTTCAGAGCTGCATCAAACACCTGGCATATTTCCCCAGAGGCAGGTATCTTGTGTCCCCTATCCTGACAGTTCAAAGGACCCTACAAGCTATTGGCTTTGCTCAGAATCCATGAACTCTTCTAAAATAATAAACATGAGTGTCTTTCTGTGTGGCCAGCCTCTGGCACTCCAAGCCATTCACTGCAAATTGCCAACCTCTGATCCCCAAGCATGGAGACTGCAATTCTGAGGTGATGGCTAAGATTAAAATTGGACTAAAGGGAAGCCAACTGCAGGCTGTGCAGTGATCTCACAGCAGCTGCTGAGAGGGGCCATGCCCAGGTTAACTCCCAGTTCCTGAGGTTGCATCCTGGCCCTTTCCCCAGCTGTGGAAAGGGTCTGAGAGCAAGGTGCCGCAGAAGAGCTACCTTCCCCATGTAGCCTGCATGGTTCCAGGCCTGTATCAGGACCAGATACAGAAAGAGTTTGACCTCAGTTCTCCTCAAAAAACACTCATCTCACCTAACTTGAGCCACCTGCTACACTGCTGCCTAAAAGTAATTTTGTGCAACATAACCTCCCTGCACAGGACAATAGAAAGCTGTAGGAAACCTTAGGATAAGAGCGGTCTGACCAACTTAGGCCTCTACAGTGGGATTTATCTCCAGATATGGACATCTAGACGTTCATGTCCCCATATAAATGTCTGGTAACATTTAAAGTCTTGAATGAAGAGCTACTCCGTGGAGCCAGTAGATCCTACAGAACCATGCAGTTCACTTTCATTCCCTTGCCTAAACATGGGTGTCTAAGGGTAAGAACCCTGTGGGGCTGGCAAGCACAACACAAGACCCGTGGGTGACGCACAGCCTTCCAGGGTCGTGTCTAGGGACCACAGAAGATACACTATAACATCTCAGGAAGAGGCCTGCATTTAGGCAACTGAGTCCCACCACTAGAGAACATGTAGGCACCAACACTCAGGTGTTTGGCTAGAGCTAGATCCCTCCCCCTCTTCAGGATGAGCTGAGCCTTTCTATAAATGTGCCTATTTCTCTTCTTAGATTGTACGGGAAGTCCACCCAGCTGGACAGGTGTCAGCAGCTGTGCTGCAGATGCTGGAGACGCCCCTTCTAGGGGCATGCCATGACTACCACCACACGAGGTGAGCACTGAGGGGCTCTTCACATTTGTGTGAAAAAATCCCTTTGGAATCATTGAGTTCTTTCCAATGAAAATGTTTTAACAATTTGGGGTGGGGGAAAGGAGGGAAATGATTTTGTTTTTTCTGAAATAAATATCAGGTTGACAGATTTCTTCAATACTGACCAGCATATGTTTCTTGCCTATTTCAGGTTTGAAGCCTATTGAAAGCTTTGAGGCTGCACACTGATCCCTCACAGTGTTGCTAAAGGCAAGCAGTGCTCTGAGATGAAATCTTGTCCAGCTAAAAATGATGGAAAGTCTCCTATGAATGTCAGTACAGGCAAGACTTTGCCCTTAATTTTTGTGGTCAAAGTATTTCCACAGGCTTTAGTTCTTCACCAGGATAGGATCACCTGCTGAAGTAGACAAGGCACCACAGGGAAAATTCAGACACGTAGCTCTGAGATCTCAAAGTGTGGCAGAAATATCCCCAAACACCATGTACATGCACAGGATGCTATGACGGGTTTGAAATCAGCAGAACAATGAAGAGCTGGAGGAGGCTGTCAGGAGTGGAAGTGGTTCAGCAGGAGGTTGGAGGAAGGCAAGGTGAAGACTTCACTTCAAACTGCATGAAAGTGCAGCTTGAAACTGGGTGAAAGTTCAGGGTTGCGCTCCCTTTATCCAAACCAGATTTCCTAGCTTCACCCTCTGTGTGCAGGATTATGTTTTAGTTATTATTTCCTAACTTTCCTGTTGCTGTATGTAATCACTCCGAGGAATGTTTAGCTATATTTAAAACTATGCACTTCACAACCAAGGTGGATTTTAGAGGAGGCCATGGCTTCGTCTGCACTGACAAGCAGTGCAGCACAGTTGGATCTGTAGAATGGGTCAGTGCTGAGGATCAGCCTCACACTACTCGTGGCTTTGGGGTTTTCTTCAGCCCAGCTCCAGCCTGGACTGGGTACCCATGAGGAAGTGGCACACGCTACAAGCACTCCTAGGGACTGATCTCACCTTGATTTCACCTGGCAGGAGACCAGTTTGAGCTCCCTGAGGCCAGTCTGTGGTACAAATCCTTGTGTGTTGTGCATGAGGAAGGCATGCTCACTCACTTCAAAAGCACGCTCCTGCTCCAGCCGAGTGCTGGTGTCAGAACAACCCTGGGTAGCTGTAATGCAGGGACAGCAGAAGAGCTCCACTCTTTGCCCCCATCAGAGCAGACCAAACCATAATGCTCCTAGCTGCAGCAATGCCATTTGGGAAGTGCCAGTGTGGCACCGGATGAGAAACGAGCCTGCAAAGCCAGACTGCTATCAAGATGTTAACTATAGCCAGCTCCAACTATTTTTCCCAGAAGCCACAGCAAACCATGCTGATCTAACCCATCCAGTGCCTGGGGGTACAGAAATGAATGTGTAGGAAGTGGTTAATAAGGAGTTAAACACTAAGCTGTCATTATTAAGAAAGGAAGGAGGAGAAAGCTCCTTTCCAGTCACTTCCCCCTTACCAGTGTTAATAAGCTGGGCTAAAACGCACCAGATCAGCTTGCTCTCAGGTGCTGACAGCTACCTATTGGGATGTGAATAACACCTGCTGGGCTGCTTGCAGTTCATCCAGCCTGTAAAAACATAAATCACTTAATCTCTGTGCTGCACTTGAAGGGAGTCACTAGTTCAGGCTCATTTTAATTGTCATTTATATGATTATTCCTGCTTGGAGGATCAGGCAGAGAAGAGGGAAAGTACTGAAACCCATTCAACTCCATGATCAGTGACCCACCTCTAGCCCTACAAGGGTGACAGATGCAGTTAGCACAGTGAAACACTGAGCTGCTCTACAAGAGCACAGTGCTGCCCAGGTGCAACACTGTCAGCTCTTAAGGGCAAATTTGCCTCTCTGAGGACAATTCTTGTAGTGCGTGGTGTTCTGCTTGCCCTCTAACTTCTGAAATCAAGGTAGCAGAAGTGTACCAGTGGTATTCTATTTCTTGAGCCCAGCTTTTGCAATCTCAGAGGAAACCTCGTGAGAGCAAAATACTCCAACTCAAGAATGGAAATTAAGAGAACTCTAAATTTGCTGTTTAAAAAAAGTGCTTAATTGATATAACTATCTTTAGGGTGAGAGGTACAGTGTCACACTTAGTTATTTTGTGTGAGTTGCAATAATTAAACAACACATTCTAAGGCTAAGGGCTAGCTAAATGCTTCTCTTTCCAACCTCTCTTCTAAATTAAGTCAGTGTCTCCCATGTGCTTGCTGCCTCCTTGTCCAGGAATAGATTCTCATCTGTGACAAGAGTTCAAAATATTCATCTTGAAGGACCCAAAACCTTCTCCAGGATCCATGAAAACATAACTCCAGGGATTAAGTGGGAAATTTCTTGAAGTCAAAACAAATATTTCATGATCTGGTCTTGCAAATACCCATGAGTCAATAAATCTATGGAAGTTGCTCATGCACATAAGTGTTTGCAGAACTGGGTCCCCAAAAAGGATCTTTTTAGCAATGATCAGCAAAATCCCTGATGGTTAGAGGTCCAGTGCAGAGATTTGGATGCTTATTATACTTAAGTGAACCTTCTGGATCAGCAACATTTGGTTGCAAATACAAAGAGTAAGACAGCGGAAAGAATTGTAGCACTTCTACTGTTAGTCAGACCCCCAAAAAGCAGAGAGCACCATGGAGAACAAAAATACACTGGAAATGAAATTAACCAAACTTTGCTGAAATGGCAATAAAAGCTTGTTGCAGATGGAAAGAATATGATACATTACCAGAAATGGCTAGCCTTTCCAGGTCCATTCCAGTCAACCTTTCAGCAGATTTGTAACTTGAATCTTCTTGTTTTCCAAAATGCAACATGTCACTGCTCCAGGCCCCTGATCACAGTAATGCCACTGTCAGTGTCCTGCTTTCCGGTGGCATCTGTCCTCCCAGGCCTCCTGGATGCTGTGGGCAGCTGACCTTGAGCCTGTGCAGATGTTTCACAGGAAGTACCACGACCATAAGTGCAAAGTATGTAAAGAAGGAATCACAGATCTAAACAGTCAGCTCAGCTTAATGAAGGAATACAAACTTTTTCCTTTGGCTGTCATGGACCTCGTAAAGCCAGTGTTTCAGCACATCTCTGAATTTCCATATCCATTTCATGCTTTGCAATAGTGGATACAGCTTCGGTTTAACCAGGGACTCTGTATAGTCATGCATCTGGGAACGCGACCCACTTGCAAGGGAGCATGGGGGCCCCACAGGACAGTGCTTTCAAGGAAACCCAGAGGGGTGGTACAGGTTCCTCAAGCCCCAGCAAACTCATGGCTGGTGTTATGTGCATGAGTCTTATGGGTGTAGGAAAATGGATGAGCATTTAAAGATTCAGTCTGAGAGTACCATGGACTTTGTTCTGGTGCTCGGTGAGAAGAGGTGCCTGCCCAGCAAGGACTAAGAGTATGGCTGAGAATCAGATTTAGCTGTGTGGATCAGATAAATAGCAGTTTCCTCTACTTTCATCCCTTGAGTTTTAGTAGTTAGCAGTTTAAAAATTCATTGGGTTTTGTAGTTCAATGTATTTTAACTATTTTTTAAATTGGTTTCTGCATCCCTCTGTTGCCCTCCTCCTCAGCTCATGATGGGAGACACAGCTCAAGTACTGAGGCTGAAAGCTAATCTCATCCAAATTCTGCTCTCAGGTCGACCCGGATAAGGTTAGTGACTAATTTAAATGTGAGCAAAATCTGGACTGTTCTCTCTGCCCTTTCTGTCCAAAGGCAGCAGAGAAGGCCAGCAGGTCCCTGGTTGCATAAGCAGAGCCAGCAGATCAAGGGAAGGGACTGTTTCTTCTACTCAACACCTGATAGACCTTATCCAGAATACTGTGTCATTTCTGGGTGCCCCAATACTAGGAAGACAGCAATAAACTGGAGAAATGGTCACGGCTGAAGCGCTTGCCTTGTGGAGAGAGGCTGAGGGTGCTGGGTCTGCTCAGTCTGGAGGAGAGACAGTTTCAGTGAGATCTGATAGCAGCCCCTGGTACCTATAGGGAGGGCATCCTCCATCAAGGATGGAGCCAGGTTCTTCACAGTGGTGCAGTGTGGGAAGATGAGAGACGAAGGGCATAAGTCGAAGTAAAAGAGGTTCAGTCTGGATATAAGGAAAAGCTTTATCACCCTGAGGACTGTCTGGGAGGCAAACAAGTTGCCCAGAGGTGCTGTGCAGTCCAAAGCAGGTTGAGGACAGAGTGCATTCCATCAATGGACTGACAGACCAACAGGCTGACAGTTGTATTGCTAAAGACTTGGGCACAGGTGGAGTCCTTCACTCCACATCTGTGCAGTGCTTGTACACTGAGGCAATTCCCATCTCAGGTACAGCAGCAAAACCTTTATTAGCACTGCTTTTGTTATTACTACTTTTGGGGTGGTCATTCTGAATTAGTCTGGATAATTAATTCAAGATTATGAAAAGTCAGCTGCTTCCACTGTTCCTCTAATGAGCTGGGTAAACAAGCAAACACTGTCCAGCGCTGTGTCTGCACCAATTTCATGTCTGTGAGACTTAAGCTTCAGTGGAAGGGGAAAGGAATGTCCCATATGACATTTGCATCTGATCAGGTGCCCATAGTTGACATATGGCACATACATACATCACACACATCAGTGGTTTTGTTGCTCCTTTTGCAGATATTTCTCATCTGGCACTTGCATGATACATGGGAACAAAGCCTTCTGAAGCAGACCTGAGAGCAGAGTAACACAAGCTTTGGGCCAGCAAATAGTTACAGAGTAAATAAAATGCTGTGTTCTGTTCACAAAAGGGTTTTATTCCCCTATTAAGTAATATAATTACATATCAGAAAATACTTTATAGACTAAACTTTTAAAATTAGCCTGGTCCAAATGATGCTGAGAAGCAGGAATAATTTGATTACTAGGGGAACAATGACAGCAGAGTCTTCTGGTCTAATTTGTGAAGGACGGCATGGGTGACCAGGTTGGCTGGGGAACAGCTACAACCTGTGTTGTCATTCTTATGGTCCCCAGCCATCTGACTTCCCTCCATGCTCATGTTATTATGTTACTGGATATCATTAAGGGACCCGGCCTGCCAAAGTGCTTGGGCCTGTTTGGCTCTCATCAAGGAAAATGTTCCTCACCCCTGCTCTGAAGGAAATACCACTTTTCAAAAGTTTTCAGATAGCTCAGCATTTCCCTGTCAGAAGATGCTGAACTCTGATCATGTCTTTGGTAACCAGTGGATTCACAGTGAGACTTAACAGACATGGAGGATCTAGGGCTCTGCTGGTGGTCGCTGTGCTCCATGAAGTTCTAAAGGGCGTGTTATAGTACCTTGAAGTGCTAAACAGGGTATTTAATGTGGGTCTATGTTTCAACAGCATGCTAGTTTCAGCATTGTATTTATAAAGTGGAAAATGAGCTACGGTTGTAGAAACTGCTTACTTCAGAATGTTTTCCTGTGGCTTCCGGGAGGCAAGGGAGAGCTGGACCTAGAATAGGATGTCTCAATTGCAAAGGGAAGCGATTGGGCTTGAAAAGCATGGTGTTAAAGCTGCCCCATACCAGTCTGTGTTGTACTGGCAGTACAGAGCAGACACAAACTCATACTGGCCAGCCACGGTCTGGGTGCAACATGTAGGTACCTGCTTTGGAAATGTTCTGTCTCTGTCAGGTCTTCAGGCTTTCCACTATTGGCCTTTTCTTCTACTTAATGTGTTTGAGAAGACTCTTTAAAATGTGGGTGAGAGAGCAGAGCTCTGGCAGTGGCGTCAGGAGCTGTGTAT
The DNA here is from genome assembly GCF_949628215.1 of Phalacrocorax aristotelis. Taxonomy (NCBI): domain Eukaryota; kingdom Metazoa; phylum Chordata; class Aves; order Suliformes; family Phalacrocoracidae; genus Phalacrocorax; species Phalacrocorax aristotelis. Next base: position 74,780,764 of record NC_134278.1, on the reverse strand, counting down.
TTTGGAATGCCTTCTCAGCACAGGCCAAACGGTGAAACCGCTGAAACCCCAAACCAAGCTGATGACTCTTCATTTCTTGAGGGATTTCTGTCCCTGTCCCCAACATCCTGGAGATGGTAGGCCCTAGGAATGTAACTTTTTTTTTTTTGGCTTAAGATTTCCAGGGACTTTTGCAGTGTTCTTTAGAAAAATCCTGTCCTGCCACTTCAGCATTTATTGGGGAGGGGAGGGGGGAAAAGCAAATACCAGCATATTAATAATGTGTGGATTACAGAAAGGGTAAATATAAACTGGGTTAAGTATTTTTTCTTACCTCTAGCTCACTGTACTTTTGTCTTCTTTCCAGCTCAGCAGAACTTTTAGCCAGTTCAGATGTTTCCTCAGAGACCCATAAAAGCTCTACAGCCCAGAGCAAGCCCCATAAAATAAGTAAAACCTCCCAGTGTGAAATTCTGCCTCCCTCCCACTCAACAATTAACTCTTCTTCCACTCACATACATATCAGCTTCCCACACAATAAATGCCAAGTTTTCTGCTACTCTTCTTTCACACCTACTTCAAGAAAAGGGGAGCAGATTTTTAACCATCCTGTCCTTGGGCTCTGCTGGGTCTTCCCCATCTCCAGGTCTCTTCTGGGACAGCTGCAGTCTGCTATGGGCCCATCTCAATTTTCTTGGCCATCGAAGGACACTCAAATCTACTTGCTTCCAACCATTTCTCATACGGGAATGTGTCTCACCAAACCTATATGCCTTCATCTCTCTTACTACCACACATGCTACCGACTTAGGAAAAAACAAACCCTCTGGCTCCTGAAAGCAAAGTTCCGATGAAGGTCTGGCATTTGGCAGCTCTTCTACCTTGCACCAGGAGCCCGGATAGGTTACAGTCAAACAAAGCCCCATGGTCTCAGGTAAGTCCCACATATCCCTGTGACACAACCCCAGTGCTGTGCTAGCTCACATCCCTCCTCTGTTGATGGCAGACGTGCAAAAGGTCTCTTTGAACACCTACATTAGCCTTCTTAATTAATTTTTTGCCCCTTTTATTTTCTGGAGGATGAGAAATCCCTTCTACTCTCCATTTCCTTCTCGTGCAACTCTAGATTATAATTACTTAGTGTCTGAACCTGTTTGCTCAGAAACTCTGGAAGTACACTGCAGTTTGTTTTAAAGACCATCTGCAAGAGCAAAATATCAAATGTTCGTAATCGTGCCAACATTTATTATATGGAGTTCCCCCTGTATCTAGTTCATATGAAGTATTCATCATACAACATTGCAAAATGCATGTGACTAATTGACTGACTGTGTTCAGAAACATCAAAGTTCCTTCTGTAGCTGGCTTCCAGCCCCTCTACAGCTGGCTAGCTCCTTCTAGTTTCACAGGGACAAACTGGATAAACAAATACATGTCTGAATGTGGCTTATTTAAGCTCTATATAAAAAGCTGAAAGCTCTGGAAGACAAGTCTAAGCAAGCAAGACATCTTCAGATATGGATGCACCACTTCTTGAGATGCTTTCTGGAGTTCAAGAGCAGGTTAATCTGTTCATGTCGACACAGCCAACAACTGGAGCATCTGCACAACAAGGGAGTCAAATGTAAACCTGGCACGGTTCTGTTGGCTTCTCTATGGTTATTCCAGATATTAAGATCCCCATTTTCTACCTAAGTTGAAGAATTTCAATTCATCTGGGGTTTAACTGTCTCTGTTGAACCACACCTGTGTGTATTTCTTCCCATTAGATCTACACAGATCTTGGAGGAGAACCACCTTGCTGTTCAACATCATAAAACACAAAGCAACATAACAGAAGCCAAGTAAACATTTCTCATAAAATCGGGAAACACGTGATAATACGCATGTAAAGAAAGCCACGCTTGCTGTGTGACTAGCACATATTTCTAGAATCAGTCAGGAATGGGGGAAATGGCAAACAAGCCCTTACACAGCACTGTTGACTCTTTCCAAAATACTAGGTTTTCTGTAGTCACTTCCAGCCCTAAAAGTAATGAGCCTCACAGGTGAGGCACAAGAGGCACCTCTGCTGACACACCACATGGGTGTATTGTCGTGGGTGCTCTGCCCTCCTGGCAGCACATGGAGGCAGAAACTGAAATGTAAGCCCAAACACAAGCATCTATTTTATTACATCTATAAACAGTTAGTTGTCCAATTTTATACACCAATTCAAATTCAAGACAACTAAATATTCTTCTTCTGAGGCTGACAATTGATCTGAAACCATAACTTGTCCCCAACCCAGTACTGAGACAACCAGCTACTGCTAATTAATGCTTTTTTTTTTTTTTTTTTAACAGGAAACCTCAGCTTTCAGATGTCAGATTTTGCATTTTCAAGAAGTGAAAAGGTTTTCTGCTACAATCTAGGGAAGGAGGTGGGGATTAATCAGCTGCTCTGGAGTCTCCAGCTCCAGCCTGTTTCCTTGCAGCTGTTAGCAGTTGGCTAACCCATATCCTGGGTATCCAAATGACAGAGGAACCTGTGATTCTGGTTGTTAGCTGAGGCCCTGAAAAAGAACTACAGACCCCTGTGTGTGAAAAGTGTGGATCCTGTACCAAAGTGGCTTTTCACAAAGTTTTTCAGGCTCAGTGACAACAACAGAAACAAAAGGTGGTGGAAAAGACACAAGATTGAAAACAAGGCCCCATACTGAGACGCTTTCCCTATAACTGTGCTTCCTTAAACAATGCACAAGTATCCCATGAGCAGTGAAACCTGGAAAAACCCATGGCCAGATTTTGACCCATGCTGAGAGATTCCCAAGATATCCAAGTCCAGCCCTGTGAAGCATCAGTAGTCAGTGGGGATTCCAGAATGTCCCTTTTATAGGTCTGTAATTACATAAAGCAACATTAAGTAAAGGGTAATATTTATCAGGGGATTCTCTTATACAGGAAAACCCTCAGACATGGCCCCATTGACGACTTGCAATCTCCTTTCCTGTTATTGCTTGGCAGGGTGACATCCAAGAGGACCAAAGCTTTCATTTGGTGTACTGCTGTTGAATTAAATACCAGGTGTTGAACATAAGAAGACCTCAGGTTTAGTTGCATGCCAAAGACATATTATCATCATAAAGGGACAAACGAGGGAGACATGGCAAAGTCAGAAAAAACCCAGAGAACAAGTGGCTACCATACTGATTCTTGCCTTTTTATCTGTTTGGAAAACAATTGCGTTGTGTTTGATGTGGCTGACAGCAGCTGATAGCTACAGAAAAATGAACGCATACTGTGCAGAGGCACACTCCCCTCCACAATAACAGAGCCAACAAATAAAGCCTTGAATGGAGACAGGCAAATTAGGCAATGCCATTTGTTTTACACAACAGCTATTAAAATCCCAATATTCTATATGATATTTTTACTTCCCAACTGATACATTACACAATTATTTCAAGAAAATGTTATTCACAAGCCCGAAGCTCTTCTTTGGAACTGTGACCCCTCAGGTGCACAGATTCTTTGTATAAATGAAACTTTGGATTACAGCAATCGAAAACTGCAGTTAGGCACCAGGATGATAGGAACCCCCCTCAGCATGGAGAGACTAGACACCTGTCTTCAGCAGCTTGCTTTTGCTGATGGCAGAGCAAGTATCCTGAACCAAACAGGCTTGCACTGGCAGACCGTGGTTCAGCCCTCCCTTTTTGCAAAGCAAGCCAAGGCCTGGGAATCTCAGAAGTTTGAAGGATCACAAGAAGTTCATCACTTTTTGATCACTCAGCTGAACTGACCCCAAGCTGTTTGGGGTCACTGGCAGTAGTAAGGGCCATTGTGCAACCTCTTGAGAGTGCAGCAGTAGGTGGACCAGTGAAAGATTTCCAAATGCTTTCAGAATTTTCCAAGTTCTTGCAACTTGCATATGGGGTTCACATGCACTAAGTCACTCTCCCACTGTTGGCACTTAGCGTATCTTCCCCTTGTCTAAGGAAGATATTTATCCTCCCTCTGCTGGGATTCTAAAGCAGGTCCAATAACCTTGTGAAGTTTGCAGAAGTGCATTGTGGTGGGTCTTCAGCATGACAGCAACCCTGTGCCCTCACTCTGTCCAGGGACACAAACGCAGTCTTGGGCAAAATGCATAAGCATCATGACTCTTCTAATATATGCATAATCCACTTCTTAGAAACATTAGTGAATCATTAAGACTCGCTAAGTATTTGCTGTACAGTACTATGTGTTGTATATCCACGCTATACTTCAGTGCCATACATTTTCCTCCTCAGATGCAATTCAAAAGATCCTTATCAGCTTTTTGTCTCTATACCTTATATGATTACTTTCTGAAGCAATCCTGTTTTCATTACAGGTTAATCAAATGCAATGTGATATTATAAATTGATTGATATAGACATGATTATAATATACTCCAGATATAAACAAGTATACAATAACTCTATGAATAAATGGCATTTCATTTACTCTGGGCAACATGTTTTTTTCTTGTTTATGAACTGTTGGACTTTTAGACAAAAATAGTCCAAGCAGATTTCTCAGCACATCGAATTCCAGAATTCTTTTCAAAAGAAAATTTGAAAAGGAAGAAACCAAAGCAGATTTTCATTTGGAACAAAATATCTTAAAGAATATTTCTAGCAGGATAGCTGAAAATCCAGAAAAATAAACTTAAAATGTAAAATGATAGCTGCAGCAGCAGTAAAGGCAACTGGAAAATAGCTGGTCAGTTATAAGAAGCTCCAACATAACCTAGACCATTTCTGTGCAATAACAAGTGGGAAATCTGGGAATCACCAACTTTCCCACCAGAGGAAGATTCCCCCATCACTTTGAAAGTCATGCCGTGTTTGTCAGAAAGGTCACTTTTGAGCCTGTGCAGACCAAGAACTAGTAGAGTAGCTGGCAGGAGACCTGGCGGGCTGCAGCATGACCATGGATGCTCTGTGCGGGAGCCCACGCTGATGGAGTACAGCAGACAAGCTTATCAGTGTGTAGTTTTGAAAGGTAAACATTCAGAGCAGGAAAGTACCAAAAAATGAACTGCAGAGATAATAATAACCCGTAGTGCTACTTGAAATTAATGGACGAGTCCTCATTCTGGTTAGTTACTTCTCTGGGTTTTTTTAGGTTAATATGCCTAAAGCCAGTGTTGACAATACTATTAATTTTGTAGGTCTTGGGTTTTCTCACGTTTAGGAAGAGGAAATGGTAACATATTCACAGCTTGGAACCATTTTCTCTTGTTTGTTCACTGCTGATTAGCAGCATAAACTAAACAGGACCTCAGCTGACTTGTATTTACATATTTTGCCGTTTGGGTAAAGAACGCAAAACCACATGGTCTATCTGCTCTTTGCAGCCTCTGGACCTCTCTCCTCTGTATGCTGGTGCCTTTAGGCTGCTCTGCCTGTACGGGTGACTGTGTCACATGGGTTTTGGCTCTCACCCTGCCGTCTCCTGGGGGATGGGACGCCAAGCATCTGCCCAAGGAAGTCTGGTGGGATAAGGGGTGCAGCTTTGCAGATGGCCTCTGCCTTCCTCAAGGCTGTCCCAACCAAAAAGCAGGGCAGCCAGGGCCCTCTGAGTGGTTATCTGGAGCAGCCCTTCCCTCCACTCTGCAGCTGATCTATGAATACCAGCCTTCCAAGGCTGGCCAAAATGATCCTCACCACTCAGTGTGATGGCACATGTAGTCTTGGGGAAGGAGGTGACTCTGATTCCAGCCCATGAGTTTGCTGTAAGCAAAAGGTGTGATGCCAAGCACTCCTGCTCAGTGGGGACACCCATGGGCAGCATAACAAGGGCTCATACAGAAGTTTTGCAGCCTGGCCCAGGCAGGACAGGTGCCAGCATGAAGACAGAGATGCTAGGTGAGCTGGAGGCCTGGATAAGATTCGATCTCAGTTCCCTTTCTGTCTCTTATTGCCTCCACTTCATTCCATCATGATGCTACTGACCATAGAGAAGAGGGAATGCCACTATGGGGCGGTTTTGGGGGACTTACAGAGTTGTGGCATTAACATCTGCTGTGTTTATGCAGGAGAGAAATGTGAGGGCAAGGCAGGTTAAATATCTGCTAGAAGGCATTGAGTGGGACAAGATGGATCATATGCACGGGTGTCAGGAGGGAACACTGATCTTTGAGTGCTCCATTGTAAAGTATTTTTGAACATAACTTAGACCATACTTTCAGGACACAGTCAGTGCTTCACTCAGCTCCAAGAAAGAATCTCCAGTTAGGAGAAGGGAGAAGGTTAATGAAAGGAAAAAAATGAGGTTATTGACAGAGAATCAGCAAAAGCTAATGGGGATTTTATTAGCAGTGTAAATAAACACAGCCCATATTCTTAATGGATGAAGAGGAACTGCAATTCACAGAACAAAGGCCCCCAGAAGGATGAAGTGTGGAAAGCAATTGGGTGGGCAGAAACAGTATTGCAATTACGTTCAAGAAGAGTTTGAAAGCCTCCTGGAAATAGTCTGTAATGCTTTTATTCCTACTGCAAGATAAACTGGTTCTTGCTGCCCACAGTACTCCTGGGAAAAACCACAGTGCCTGCAATTTTAGGAAAAGTATCTCCTGGGAAAGCACAGCAGGAGCACATTGTGTATTTGCCCCTTTTGTGTTTTGACTTAGAACCTTCCAAAGCTTTAGACATGACAGACTGCAAGTTTTGCCTTGTGAGGAATGGGCTCTTTCTTAGAGATTCTCTCTAAGACCTGGGAATGGACTTTGCTGCTCCTGAACCAAAACTGTGCTCTCATTAAAACAATTTTCTTGCTATGTATGTGCAATTCTGAATGTACATGTCATCTGCACTCCTGCCACTCACCCCCTGCTGTAGGGTCCTGCTGCAAGGCCTGGCCAAATAGCATCTCCTGCCATCTAGAGGTTTTTTGCATGAGCATGAGGGTATCTCCAACTCTTGCATTTGACCTGATCCCCAGAGGCAGCTGTGAGCTTGCACAAGTCATATTTGGAAAACATGTGCAGGAGCTACTCACAGCAAGAAATCAAGGTAAGAAATTCTTCACAGGAGCCTAGGACACTACGCTCCTTCCCTCTCTTATCCTTACAGCCTCCCTCACTTCCTCACAAATGGTCACGCTTTCCTGTGGGAGCCAGCTCGCAACTTCCATTTAGAAATTAAAAAAAGGCCTTTTTTTTTTTTAATGAAGGTGTTTGTTTTAAAAAAATGTGATCCTTCCCCTTTATTCAGCACTGGTGAGGCCACACCTGGAGTACTTTGTGTTCAGTTCTGGGCTCTTCAGTACAAGAGGGATAACAGAGAGAGTCTAACAAAGAGCCGTGAAGATAATGAAAGGACTGGATCATCTTTGATATACGGAAAGGCTGAGAAAGCTAGGACATTTCAGCCTGGAGAAGAGCTGGCTCAATGGGATCTTATCACTGATGCAGAGCGTAAAGAAGAAAAAGCCAGGTTCTTCTCAGTGGTGTCCAGTGACAGGACAGAAGTCAATTGGCACAAACTGAAATACAGGAAAGCCCACTGAAGCAAAAGAAAAATACTTTTCATGGTGTGATGGTGGTTAAACATTGGCACAGGTTGCCAGAGAGACTGTGGAGTTTCCATCCTCGGAGATAGTTAAAGCATGAGAGGACACAGTCCTGAGTAACTTGATGTAGCTGTCCCTGCTTTCAGCAGAGGGTATTGGACTAGATGATCCTCAGAGATCCCTTCCCACCCTAGCCACTCTGTGAGTTTATGATAATTTTTTGCCCTGTGAAAATTTCCTGGAGTTTGTGCTTTGTTTCTGTGAAATTTTGGTTATGGTTTTGTCTGGCTGCATGATGTAGTGGTTGATATTATTCATAAACTTGTACGCTTCTTCAGGTTGGAAGGAACCTTTGAAAGTCAGGTCCAACATACTGCTCCAAGTAAGGCCAACATCAAAGCTAGATCAGGTTACTCACGGGCCTCTCCAGGCCATTATGATGGAGTTTCCGCCATCTCTCTGGGCTGCTGTCCCTGTGCTTGATCACCCCCATGATAAAAATATTTTCCTAATACTTACTGGAATTTCCCATGTTGCATTTCGTAGTCATTGCCTTTCATCCTTTCACTGTGTATCTCTCAGAAAAGTGTGGTTCCATCTTCTTTACAATCCCATTAGACTGTTGAAGATCAATTCGATCCACCACCAGCAGCCAAGCCTTCCCCTCCCAAGGCTGAGGAAACCCAGTGCTCAGCCTCTCCTTGGATGTCCTGCACACCAGCCCCCTAAACATTCTGGTCACCCTCTCCTTGATCCACTCCAGTTTGCCTTGTACTGGAGGGCCAATTGTATTCCACATGCAGGCTCACCTGTGCTGCAGAGAGAAGTACTGAGCCCACTGACTGTGTTCTTGCTAATGCAGCTCAGTTGGTGGCCGACCTTCGTTGACACAAACATGTCCTTCCTTGGCACATGCCACGTAGAGGTTCCTCCAGCTCTTCTGCTGGTCAGGCTGTGTTTGGGGCTGGGTGACAAAACTGGCACTGAGTTACGGCAACTGTTAGCACCCAAGGACCTGGCCCCCAGGCTGTTGTCATAGCCTTTGATGCTTGACATCCTGATGTTGACATCACGATTCTTGCACTTAGCTACAATTCTGGCGTTATTCTACTCCAAGTGCTCATTCCCACCAGGGCCGTACTTCTCACCGACTGTTGCAGTGCAGCTGGCACAGCAATGTGGCAAAGCACTGTGGGAGTGTTTCCTGCTTTATGAGACACAGAAGCACGATGAGAAAGGCAGCAGCAGTAAAAGGCATGGCTTTGTTTTCAAATGTTAGCAGCTAAGAGCCCTTAGGCAGACGGGCAGCTCTCCAGGTATAGGACTTTTTAGACATCCATAGATGCTAGCCTCACCTTGGGAAGCAGAGCTGGGCTGCCACAGCATTGACCTCATTCCCTTCTGCATTTACCTCATTCTCTTCTGCCAGAGAAAGACAGTTCTTCACATAAATAACATCTATCTGCCTGGCAAGAAAAAATGACATGGGTTTTGGGGACAGAAAACCGTATAGTGTCTTGTAGGGAGGAATCACCAGGAGTGTTTCACATTGTTCAGTGGGTTGGGTTGCCTCCCGCGAAGGCCTTCATTTATCTTTCCAAGTGACGCCCAGTGCTTCCTTGATCCCTAAAGAGCTCTTCTTTTCGCATCCTGGGTCCACATGCTGGGCTTTGGCTGCCCCCGAGAGCCCTTGGCATTTCTCACATGCTGGATGCTCGCAGTTGTTCCTGCTGCCTTTGAGGCAGAAATCCCATTTCTCACAGAAATATGGTACAGTGACTAGAGATTAGCATCTGGAACTGACCAGTGCCAGACAATGCTTCCAGCAACAACTTTGCCCATCTTTTCCTCCCCACCCCTTCCCCCCGTTGTTTTTCTCCCTTTCTTTTCCAGCTCTATACAATTCCCTACTGGGCAGGGCCCTGGCATCTCTCCACCCTGGAGAGACTTGGACCAGAGGCGATGCAGGCACAAGCTGTGTGAATTTTCTCTCTGTGGGGATCCTCCCTCTTCTCCATCCCATTCCCTCAAAAATCGCTCAGACAAGAAGACAGGGTTGGTGCAACACCCCTCAGAGCCTCTGAAAGGACAAAGCATTCTCCAAGCTGGCGCCAAGGGCTTGGAGACCAGACGCAGATGTGGCTTTGCCAGCGAGGGGGGCATGGGAAGAGAGCTGACAGAGGTGAAGACTCGTCCCTCTCCCATCCAGAGCCATACAGTGTCCCCTGACATGCAGTGCAATCACAACGCTGTACAGCTGTTTCAATGGGGATGGGGCAGGGCTCCGAGCAGGTACACTGCTGCTTCGATGGTGGCACAGCAGGACCAGTGTGTTGGGACAGCAGAAAGGGGGAAAAGAAAGAGGAGGGTGGCTCACTGGTCAGGGCACTACCAGGGCCTTGCAGAGAGGATCTGTATGGGAAGTGGCTTTCCTAACTCACATGGCTTTAGTTGCCTCTTTAATCCCACCACCTCTTAGATAAACAAAGGGTAGTATGCAAAAATAATATCATCTCTTTGAGAAACTACCTACTATCATGACAATGTGTTACCCTGTTCATGGGGCAAAGGACGCAAATGTGTTGATTGGATCACCTGATATAACACAGAGGACTTACCCAGACCCCAAAGTGAAGAGAACAGACTGCATACCACTGCGTTCCACGTGTTTCCCTGCTGCGTCCTACTGCTGACTCTGCTTCAGCTGGTTTAGCCTCAGAGGAGATTAACACTGGAGGGGAGGAGTGCAGAGTGACCTCCACCCCTGCCCTCAGCACCCCCCAGTTCCTCCCTGGCTGAAGCTGCAGAAAAAATGATGGCCTCAGCTCCTCACCCACAATGACATCCCTGAATGGGACTGTCACACCCCAAGGGTATTTCCAGCAGGGAATGAAGGAAAAGTACCTCTGCAGAGACAAAACCCACCTGTGGTCTCTGCAGGTAAAAACGCAGAATGCATTGGCTGTGAGGAGGGAACTTCCATCTTTAAACACTAGGCCAAACCGTGACTGGTGAAACCAGGCCCTGCTCTTCAGGATCAGCAGCACAAGTCCCAGTCATGCGTGCTGAAGACTGGGATCTGGGCCAAGACATGCCTTCGATTCAATAAAAGAAAAAAAAACCATTTTATTATTGGATGTCTCCTCTAGAATCATAAAAAGTCACTGAATAATTTAGGTTGGAATGTATCTCTGGAGTGCTCACATTCAATCTGTTGTCCACAAGGACATCCAAGTCCTTCCCTGCAAAGCTGCTTTCTAGACAGTCACCCCAGCCTGTGTTGCTGCAAAGGGCTATTCCATCCCATGTGTGGAACTTCTCACTTCCCTTCGACGAACTGCATGAGGGTCCTGACAGCTAGTTTCTCCAGCCTGTCAAAGTCCTTCTGATCATCAGCTCTGCCCTCCAGCACACCAACCACTCCCCAGCCCCAGTTTAGTTTCAGCCGCAAGCTTGCTGACGGTCCACTCTCTACATGTGCTCCATCCATGCACTACATCTCATCACCCAGGTCATTAGACAGTATTGGCCCTGTACTGGTCCCTGTGGGTGGCACTTGCAACTAGCTGTCATTTGGACTTTGCACTATTTTTGATCACAACACTTTGAGCCTTGTATCTCAGCTAATTTTACATCTAGCTTTAAGTCCAACTATCCAAACCTTATCCCAGTAGTCTGCCTACATGGCAGCATGTCAGGTGCCTCACAAAAGCCAAAGTCAATAACAGCCACTTTTCTCCCCTTGTGCACAGAGCCAGTCATCTCAACAAAGAATATGATCAGGCTGGTCAGGCATGATTTGTCCTTGGTAACTCCATGCTAGTTGCTAACCACCTTCGTAAGAGAACAACACACTCACATGCTTCCAGTCTCTTAGAAAAAGTTGACACCTACTCCTCTCCCAAGGAAGACTTTCTGAAAGCTAACGATTTGTCACTTTGTCAGATTACTTGACACAGATGACCAGAAAGGATGTCATAGAAATGGAACCATGTATCATAGGTTTATTAGGGAAAAAAGTTATACTTCAAGACCATATATTGGCACTGTACTGAAGCAAAAGTATGTGAGAACAACTAAAATGTTAAAACCTGAATCATTATGAAAAATAAAATGCTCTTTCCATCTCTTTAGTTCCTTTTTTTTTTTTCTCCCATATGATTTACAATAACTACAGGAAGCAAGTGAAAAGATGTTAGACCTACACTGCATGTAAGCTGGAAGGAGTGAGACATGGACCAGAGACCAGATCCATCCCCCAGGTATGCTGCCACTCTCCCAGGCTGTCAGAATGGTGGTCTCAATGAGCAAAGGCCGTTGAGTTGTTACCATGAAATGGTAAGACCATGAAAGTTACTGGGTAAACCATTAATGCTAGATTGCCCAGAAGGACTACTAAAATCCTACATTATTGCATGCTTCCAAATGCCTGCTAAAAAAAAAAAATCATCATTATACTTTTCATCCATGTCAGCTTCTGATCTGAATGGAAGAGATTTCAATAGTACTTTAAATGAACTGTAACCCAATTGGTTCCTACGAAAGGTGACAGTCAAAGTTGTTTCCTGCTAGTTGACTCTCATATTGGTGGCTTGGGCTTCTTTTTGGAGGGCAAATAAGTTAAAAGCAGTTTCTAATTTGCAAGTTACTCATCCCATGCCTCCGCACAGTGAAGTGGAAGATACTGACAAGGAATAAATAACATACTAAATAAGATGAAAATGGATTGAAGAAAAGTTGCACTAAAACTTTGAAATAGTAAAGGGTAGAAAGTTTAGCTCATGCTGATAAACTGCTGAATATGTGATTTTGCTTGTTATACAGTGACACGCTGTGTGACACATGGGTAGAGGGGCAGATTCCCATTGAACGTCCAGTCCAAAGGCTGCCAAGGAAGTGGAACACAGGTCTTTGATCAATAATTCAAATGTTAGATCAACAGTACTCACAAGAAGAATACAGCTCTTTCCTTGGTTAATATATTGTGCATAGCAATATCTCAAAGAATTAACAGCACCTTTTACATAAAAATTCCAAACATATTTATCTATTGAACAAGAAAAACTCAGCATCTCTAAGCAGTACTTCTGCAGATGTACAGTACTGTATTTATATAGATATAGATATATATATCTCAAAGTGAATTTACACTGTGACCTGGTGATTAGTCCAGCAGTGGGCAAACCCACAGGGTAAGTCTTCAGGAGAATTGCCTTTGGTGGGTGACCGGTTTTGTGGCACAATTGCATAGGGGAGCCCCGGCGGGCAGCAAAGGACAGTTTAGCATCCCATTAAGCAAGCACAGCATGTTTAGGTCATTCCTGCAAGATATAGGAAAATTCCAAATTTTCATGGCTAATACAGTTCTAGTTTTCACAGGTCGCACACATTGCAACCGCCTCTCCGTGCCTTAAAGACCCAGAGGAGGAAGGTAGGACACCAAACTTATATCCTGTCCCTGCTTCCAAGCAGAAATCAAGCAGCACCACAGATTTAGGCTGGTAAAATAGGGACTATATTTGGCTTCACAGGGGTTTCTTGAGCAGCTGGTCTTCACTGGTTGACCTCGTGTATCTTTTTTATATATTTTTTTTTCTTCTTTTCCAAATCAGTTGCTCACAGTCCTCTGGTAGAAATCACTCGAAAAATATGGTCTGCCTAGGACAGGAAAGCAGACTGCTACCATTTCCCTGGGATGGGCACGCCGCACTCATACCAGCCCACATAGTAGTAGGGGGTTGTGTGTCCAATGTGTCCAAATGATACAGGCTCCTGGCGGTACTGGCGGTAATACCCTATTGGGAGAAAAATGTCCATTTGCATTTCAAACAAAGACATAGTAATTTAACAAAAGTAACAGACGCAGCAAGAGTCAATCCCACAGCCCAAAAGAAAACTTAGAAGCTGTCTGTTACGGAGTTTTGTCAAAAGGGTATTTGCTAGCCCTGCTATTTGGCCTAGATCTTTCTTGAATTATTTAATTCTGGTCCTTCATATTTCTTGTAGTTTTGATTGGTTTTACTGTTCAAAGTCTCTTGAACTATTGTGTAATGCTACGGTCTGCCAAAGTGCTTCTGCATTTCACTCCAAGAGGTGGCTACATTTCAGCTGTGTTTATGAAGTTTGGAAGTCAGTTTAAATATAGGAAGGACTCTGGGGCAAAAAATACCATCAGATCGTATTATCTCATAGGGCTCAAGAGACTATCAACAAACACCAGCTTTTCATAAAACAAAAAGGTATCATTTCATGCAAGTAAATACGGAGTTAAGCCCTTTCTCCTCCTTTTTCTTCATTTGCTGAAAGAATGTGACTGCTTAAAGCATTAGGAGAAGTGCAGCATTCTTCTCCGCATAGCTTGTGCACTGGAACATCTGAAACACTCATGTCTTGTGCCAGTAATATAATTTCTGTGCGCTCTATCTCTGTCTTCTAGACCTAGTAATACACATCTGGATTAATCATCCCTCTTTTGAACCGAGAAATGCAGTACTTCCCAGTGATGTATAAATATCAGTGACTATTTCAGTTTCTTCCTGGTAACGCCACCATGAAAAGAATAACAAACAATTAACATGGAAACCATTAAAGCCAACTGAATAATTTAAATCAATTGACTTATTGAAAAGATAGGCTGACTTTCATGATTGGGTCCATTTTGTAGATCAAGCCATCACTCTCATGGCTATGTGAGCTGGCCAGTTTACTCAGAGGAACTCCTTCAAAGTGAGAATTTTCATTCAGAGGGAGATATCTACAAGGCAAGAATAAAAGTCCTGCAGTTGGACCTTAAGCCACTAGACATACTCCTAAGTGTTTTGCATTGAATGACCTGGTCAAAAATCATTTGCAAAAAACGTATTTGCAAAGATTTGCCAGTCCTTTGTGGCACGTGGAAGAGTGTGCACATCTCTTATAATTGGGAGAAAGGTTTCATAGACCTATACATTTTTTTTCTTTCTGTTTTTGCATTTTGTTTTCTGTAAATTATTCACATCATCTGCCCCTCTCTTTCTTTCTGTCTCTCTCCCTCTCTCAACACACACAAGTCCTTCTGGGACTTCCATAACCTGTTTGGCTAGGCCTGAGTACAAAACCATCTCATCACCTACCCCATCAGGATTCCTCAGAGAGCTTCCAGCAGCCATGGACAAAAAGCCTCACTCTGTGCCCTGCTCCCTACCCCTTAAACCTACAGACAGGATGACAGGTACCTGGCCAGCACCCCACTCCCGCATTGCCATACCTCGGATGGTGGGCAGGGCTTCAATATATGACTGAGGTCCCGTTCTTCCATCCAGGTGTGAATCCACAAACTGGCAGTGGTCCTCGCCCCTTCCCCAGCTATCCCCGATGCTGTAGAAGGTGTCTGAAGGGTGGTACAGAGAGATCATTTGACTCAGCAGTATTTTTGTTTGGGGTGCTCATTGCCACCAGGAAAATAGATGTGGGAGAAAGCAGAAGTACTACAGTGACAAACACAGTATTACCAGTGAACAAACTGTGGCTGAAAAGAGGGGGAACGCTACCTCCACAGTATGGAAGGAGAAATTATGGAAAAGAGAAATGGGTTATAGCTCAGTAAGGGGTATTCCGCATTTTACAAGTCCTCAGACACTGCACCACAGGTAACAGGTGGAAGGATTTCAACCAAACCAGTCATTTCAATGTGTCATGAGAAAGTAAAAAACACTCCACTTGTCAATACTATCAGTTTGACTACAGTCTTAAAAGAAAACTAAAAACTGTGGAGCTCTCTCTCTAGCAGATGAGGTGGGTCCTGCCACCCTGATTATTTCTTATTGCATATTCAAACACTGCCTTTAAACTATACAAATGCATTGCAACAAAAATAACACATCAGCATAATCCGAAAAGCCATTGTGAGAAATCGCAATACCCCAGATCAACAATATGGAAAGTTTTCTTCATTAACTCTCAGTAAATACACCTGTATAAGAGCTAGTGTTAACCCTTAGGAGTACTGCTCACCCAGTCACTGTAATACCAGGCTTTCCTCCACCATTCCCTACTTTGATCTGCCCTGGGGCTCTCTAGGC
Organism: Phalacrocorax aristotelis; assembly: GCF_949628215.1. Classification (NCBI taxonomy): domain Eukaryota; kingdom Metazoa; phylum Chordata; class Aves; order Suliformes; family Phalacrocoracidae; genus Phalacrocorax; species Phalacrocorax aristotelis. The sequence goes on along the minus strand of NC_134278.1, from coordinate 74,765,199 downwards.
TGTATTGCTCTGTCTGACTGCATGCAGCTGGGGCTTGCCTGCTTATGGAGCAAGCATGAGACTTCCCAGGGAGACGTGTGGGGAACAGAACTTTGACAGTACAAAGCACATTGCTTTCTCAGGGTACAAAAACACACAGGCTTTTCAAGGGAAACTTCTGCCTGTCCTTTGTCTAAAGAGCTCTGCTTGAAAACTAATTCCAGAATGTAAGCGTTAATGCAAAAGTGGGACACCTCAACTATCACACTGGACCTTCTCGAGAGAACGACTCCCAGACAGCTGTCACACACTTCTTTCTCAGAGGACATGAAGAAAGCAAGATGGAGATGACAAGTGATCATAGATAGGAAACTAATCTTGGTGCCTACCTTTCAGGTCATCACTGAGGTAAATCTTATACCTTAAGGAGTTGCAAAGAACCACTCCTACAAACTTTCGGTACCAAGTTCGTTTCACGTACTGCTTGCCGCTGCAGTCTGAATAGGTGGGGTCATATTTAAAGGTGAACGGGATCCAGATAGGCTCACCACCTTGGAGAAAAATAATTCAACATTAAGGACAGACTTTAGTATTTCAGTCTGAGTTTTGCTGAGGTTAACATCTGATAATATGTTTTACAAGAGATGCTGTAGCAGATTAATGCGTGACTTTTCTATATCCAGAAATACTACTTCAAGAACAAATATTACAAAAAAATATTAAAAATCAAGGGACTTGATTAAACCCCTTCTAGGCAGTGGACAATAATAACTGTCAAAATCATATGTACTGAACCACAGTTTTAAGTAAACAAATAGTCTCACCATTTTTAGTAAGACATCTTCTCTACCTAGTAATACTCAGTTTCTTTTCTAAACAGAGCCTGATCTTAGGTCTGACACTGACACTGTCTAAATGCAGCCACTTGCATTTTAACACTGAGTACAAAACTTATTCCTTCTCCTAAAAAACAGATGTTAAAAATTCTCCAGTAAGTAACAGTCTGCAATGTAAATTAAAGTCTATTCTTGCTATTTGGTTAAAATGATCCAATCAGAAACGTACTTTTCTGTTTTGTTTTCCCACATTACATCAAAACAGATGAGGTTCCAATAAGACAAGTGAGACCTTTCTTGGGGAAGTCTCTCCGGAGCACTGCTGCAGAGGATACTGCTTAACAGCATTGCAAAAGACTAAACATTCCTACTGTCTTGCCTAAAAGTTTGCTTTATACTAACCAAGACAATACAATTTCTTTTGAAAATTATAGTAATGTATACATAAATACACAAAAAGCTTCCAATGTGATAACTGGTATTTTTCTCTCTAGCTACAGCACAAAAAACCTGTTTTTACTGTGCTGTTTTGAGGTGGTTTACAAGTGAGGTTGAAAGGGGTTTTTGTTAGTCATTCTTCCTGCCTCTCACTGGGCTCGTGGACCAAATCCTGCAAACACTTGCGTGTGAGAAGCAATCCTGGATCAGCAATGCTCAGAACTCCACCGGTTTGGACACAAATGTAACTGGACTGACTTTATGCAATTACTCCCATGGTGAAAGGATTGCAGGATTTTGTCCACAGCTTTCTCTTTAGAATAAAGCAATAAACTATCTGCTTCTTGGATGTAGTTTTATTGCTGTGAACAGTCTACTTTTGTCCATCGCTTTTGCCCACCTCCAAAAATCCTGAAGGATAAACTCAGCATGTCCTGTCTGGATGTTCAGAGGCTCTTAATTTCCACAGGGTCCCAGAGCTCTGCCACCCTTTTTCATCTATCTTATCTCTATGACTGCAGCTACACAAAAATATTTTCTCTTTGTCCAGTAGAAGCAGAAAATACAATTGCAAAAGCCATCACCTTCTAAAACTTTTCCATGAACAGACCCACAAAATAACTGACAGCAAAAAACCTGAAGGCGACAGGGGGCACGGGAAGCCCACCACTCTCAGGGGCCTCTCACACTGACTGCCAGAAACATAGTGTGCTCATGCTCTCCATTATCTGTGTGTCATCAGAGGCATCTGAGAGGACATGGAATAAACAGACTAACAAGTGTAATAAAACATGGAAGGGAGAGTGGACATTGGACGTGACACTGGACATTGTTTTCATGAACAGTTTAGTCAAAAAGCCCCAGAACCAACGATTTGAACTGCTTAGGAAATCTGACAGAGCATATTAACTATGAGGTCTTTTTTCCTGCGCCTCTTCCAAGGGCATGTGCTGCCTGGGGTTACCCTACTCATGTACATGTCAGCAAGGCTGGTCCCAGCACCAGCAGATCAGCTCGTCTGATTAGGGGCTGAACTGGCTTATTGCAAATTTGGAAATGCAAAGCAAGCTCAATAGCTTTGTAGCATATCATTTGGGTCAGTAACAAATCCTTGAATTTCTAGTATTTATAAGGGCATGATGATCAGTATAGATGAGCATAGCTGCTAGAGACAGGAAAACCTGATCCCACTGTTCAAACTATGCTCAGTCAACTGAAGGATACAGATACAGGAGAAGTACAGTTTAGCGCTTATCACTAAACAATTAAAGCTGTTGTACCAGACAAAAGATGGGCCAAAATCAAGTGCTTATTCTAACATATCTTTACAGGAACTCTCCTCAAAGACCAGAATAAGGGATCCTAAGAAATAAAATGTTTTGTGAATTAGCACAATGAATTACTGCCTGTTCCTGCTTAAAACTGTAACTCAGACTGTGTGTTGATATTCTTCTAACACCTCTATTGTAACAGTTTTGTATAGGTTTTATGCACTTCATGAAAGAAACAGCAGAATAAGACTTACCAGGTGGCCTGACAATGAGGAGGGGATTGTCTAGAAGAATGAAACACACAAAAAATTTAATAATCTGTTCCAAATCTTGTTTTATAATATGAAACATACAGTGTCACTCAAGAGAATGTCAGTTGCAGAATAACTGCCATTAGCTACCTTATGAATGTGGGATTTACATGGTCACCTCGATTTGTAGAGCTAATAAGTGTTATTCCACTGGTTTTCTTAGTTGGTGAAACTTGCCACAGGATTGTGTATTTATTCTGATACTGTAAAAACTCTACTGAGATTAGTACCAAAGTTCAAAGCCAGCTTCAAAACAGATTTCCTGTTCTCAGAAGGTTCTCAGAGCAGGGGGACAGTTTCACTACAGGCTTCTGAATACATAGTGTAAGTTACACCTGCAGGCCTGCCTGCCAAAGGGAAACATAACCTACCTCTTGTATGCAAATCTCAGTCTCAGACATCCATCATGTTTAGTCCAGTTGTTTAGTGGTATTCAAAAATATGAGAAATTTATCATTCTAACTCTTTTTGTCATAGTGACAGAATTTTTGCAGGAGGCCCCTGGGCAGTGCAGGGCGCACTGTTGACTACCTCAGGAGCTTCTGTTCACTTGAAATACTCTCTTTTTTAAAGAAAGAAGGATGGAATGGTTGTGGAGTAAGGATTAAAAAAAAAACATGGTCTAATGCATTAGCTTGTCTGTATTCATTACATCGCAGTTTCTGTCATCTCTTAAGTAGCCCTTACTGTGCACAAAATACCTGAAGAAAGAGCATGGTGCTTGTCTACTGATGGGGAAAAAAAGTCCAGGGAGTTTTTACAGTTTGATGAAAGAGAACAACGGTTTTCTGTTCTCTTCAGTGGGTTACCAGGAGTAAGATCAAATGTTTTCAATAAGCGGCTTGATCCTATGATGGCATTCTTTATTGAATATTCTCATTAGCTCAAATCTTTCAATTGCACTACAAGAGCACTCTGAACAAACAGTTTCTGTCTGTTCTGACCTACTCCATCACTGTGACTGTACCGTCTGGCTTTAGATTTAGCAACAGCTTTTGTCCTTGTGCCAGCTGGAAAGCCACCTTTGGCCACATGACAAATGAAAGATAAGTGCTGCAAATAAAACTTGAAATTTGGTGGATTTAACCTGTTAAATAAAGCTCACAAGGTAGCTGATTTTGGATAGGAAAACTAGGCATTCAGGCCCATGTAGTGGCAGCCAGCTAATCAGCAAAAGTCCCTGCAAGACACAGCATGCCTTATTTGTCCAATGTTAAACATTATGCTTGGATTTATACTTGAGCTTCTTACTCCTTTAAAAAAAATCTGAAAATGTTATGCAGGACCATTTACTTATCTTGCATTTTTGTCTCTCTTCTGTGAAGACTTACTTCCATGGCTCTTGATGGAGCTTCTGAAGCAAGCACTACAAGGTGAAATCAAATGAGCAAAGCCAGAGACTGAGCAAACTCCATGTCGTCAAAAGGGCAAAATTTGCAAGAGACAACAGACCTTTCACTCAAGTGAAGACTGAAAAAATTGTCCTTTATTATTCAGTGGAGTCATTGGCCTCTGGCTCAATGGAAGAAGAAATAATGAATAAAAATAGCTCATTTAACATACTGTTTTTAGAAGGGTGAGTTGCTCTTGAATGCACTATTAACCCTGTGAAAAAGCAGCATGCCTTGTCAAAAAAAAGATAGAGAACTTTGCCTGTCTGATGGAACAATTCTTTCCTAAATTTCTTCCAGCAACAACTGCTTCCATCTGTTCAGCTGTTCACAATTAGGAGGCTAATTTGCTAAATGTTTGGTTAATCTATCAAAGACATTAAACTCCCCACTGCTTCTGTATTGTGGAACATTAGTAGTCTTTTGTATTTTAAATTCAACTTCCTGTTCCCTTGAAGCTCACTTTAATATCACTTATATTTTCACAGTGGCATTAGGAGTGCATATTATGTTCCTAGCTTTACTGAAAACAAATAATTAACCTAAAAAAAAAAAAAATCTTAAAGCAGCAAGTTCAGGATGATCACCATTATTACTGTGTTGGTTTCAGTCATTGCCCTGCCACACCTGTTATTAGGAATGCAGTTTTGAGATTAAAATAAAAAGCAAAGCATACCAGATTCTGTGACAAATGAGACTGAAGAGCTAACAGGTCCATAACCAAAAGGATTCTTTGCTTGGACTTTAAAATAATACCTGAAACAAAAAGAGAGCGAAAATAAGAGTAAAACATTGATTCCATGGCAATGACTATATTATAAATAATATTAAAACAGGGTGAGAATCAAACCAGCAGAATTCTACTGCGTTCAGGTGTCCTTTGCATTAAACCAAGTTGGATATTGAGCCAGAGTACGAGCTGGCTGTTACAGACAAATTTCTCCTTTTTGCAATTGCTCTCATGCGTATTTTTGGATCGTTTATTTATATCATCCTCCTTCCAAAAACCACACACAACTACATCCACTTTATATGACACAACCAACAGCAATAGACTAAAAGTTGCAAGGAAATTAAATTATGATCTCAGCAACAGTTTTAAACGAGATTAACTCCTACGAAAGCAGTGGTGTAAACTGCAAACTAAAACTGGATCAGATTTTTATGAGATCAAAAGCTAAGCTTTTGACCTTTCTGTAAAAACTCCAGCAGCATTAAGATCACAATACTTTAGTAATATGAGAAAGCTTCACACGTTGCTTTATTGATTCCCCCAAAGTATTTAAATCACATGCTTAACCCAAAGCCCATGACTTGCCACTAGAACTCCATTCTTTGCTCCATAGAAGCAAAATCATCCTCACCTTTAGAGAAGAATACGTGTAAGCACATTTTCAGTTCATTTCCAAATACAATGATTTTTTAGTTGATGCCTACCCTGACATTTTTCCCCCAGCTTAATGTTTTTTTCTCTCCCTTTTATCTTTGTATCCAGTCCAGCAGACACCAATTAGAATGGAAGATTACTGTGAAAGTTTCCAGGGCAGCATTTTTAAAGTGCCTGAGTTTAGGTTTTCCTTTCTTGCCTGCTTGCACAATTTCATTCTTGAAAAGAAATTAATAAAAAAAATTACTGGGCCAGTGTATCATCCACATAGCATTTGGATCTTGATTTAGCCTCTCATCCCAAAGTAGACATCTCCAAAAGCTCTACACATGACCCACATAATAGGGCAAGTGCTTACTTGTGGGGGTGGTTGCTGCTGAGCCCTGGATTACTTCCCATGGCAATGTCCCATCCAAGTAGCAGGCCTGATGCTCCTCAGCTGGTGAAAGTGAGCCTGCCCCATTAAACATATCAGGCTGCTCTTCGTGGCAAAGCTCTCCCCATCCTGCACAGAAACTGCCAGTGCTGCTCCACTTGCATGGCCCACGCTGGGCTGAGACAGCGTGGTTCATAGCAAAGGTGGTCTGACATCCCTGGAAGCTACTACCACCTGGCACAATTTATGCACCAAGTGTAGACACCATGCACATGAAAAACTTCACTCCCCTTTCTTCTCTCTGTCCGCAAGAGATGACAGTAGCCCTTGCAACATAAGAGTGTTACACGTGGTTTAATGCCATGTAAGATGCTCATGCTTTACAGCCTACCAGGCAGCAGGAAAATTCAACACAATCCTGTTGCAGGAACTTTGCTGGTTTTAGTCTGCCACTCAATTTTTACCGTGTGTGTACCATCTGTACCATCAGATGTATCTGTCTCTCAAGGACTTAGCCACAGAGCAGGGCCTGGAGGTCGCTCCTGAAAGGACCCTCTCTGCACCAGCTAAGCACATGAGAACTATCCACTATGATAAATCAGAGGGGACCTGGTTGAACCAGCCCTTTGGCGAAGGTGAACTGCTTTGCCTCAAAATCAAACTGCTCTCTATGAAAAGGCTGAAAAGATGTGCAAATAACATCCACTTCTTCAGAAGTATGGCAGTCATGTGAACACTGGTTTTTGCCATGAAGCAAGCTGGTTACCTCCAGGGTACGTGCCAGGGCATCTTCTTGTTCACTCTATAAAAATTACAGGCAGGTCCTCTACGTGAGGTCTATCTGGAAACTACAGGAATTGTAATATTCTGGACTTCATCCGTGGCAGGAGCCACGTATCTGTGCCAGACCTGGAGCACAGCCATGGTCAGACCCCCTGTGGGACACATTCCCACCCCTGGATGGGGGATGTGCCCCCATTCCTGTTGTGCCCCACAGATGACACCAGAAACCGGCTCCACTCCTGCTTTCTGCAGCCAGTTCTGCCTGTAATTAATGACTATAAGATGCTCACAAATTACTCATGGCTTTCTTTTAAAGACAACACACACATGGTGGCAAAAAGAAACCATGTTAAATAGCGAAATTTAGCAAGGCTGTGCTTTTTTGCTCATGCCTAGCACAATCCTCTTGCTGGCAAAAAATATTTGCCCATGGTTTTAACTATTGACCTTGATTTCTTGACTGAAGCTTCTGAGTGTTTAGCGTGGCTGGAGAAAGAGAACAGAGGAGGCAAAAAGGCTCCCATGTGCTCCTCTACTTCTGGCCAACCAGGCAGAGCATGACAGCCTGAGCACTGCTTTAATCCCCTGAGTTGCCAATGCTTTTGTGGGACACCTGCATTCATCCACACCTCCTTCACCCACTTGCAGCTTCTCCCCCTGGATCAGGGCAGGGGCTGGCAGCAGAAGGCTGACCACAGCACCAAACTGTACCAACTTAGCCCAGCGCTTGGTGTAAGTACTTCAGAAAAACAGGATAAAAACGTTTTCCAGCCCACATCTTTTCTGAAATGCTTCAAAGCATAGTGAAAACATCTGTAAGGATGCCTGACTTTCCACTGTTTCCAAAGAGGTATAATTAGATACCACCTTTGCAACACAGTGGCACCTTCTGAGCAACCCTTTCAATGTACTTAATACATGTCTGTTAATGCTAGCTTTAAAACATTCCCATTGGATCTGTAAGTGCGATGAAATAGGAAAGAGCAGCCTAAGAACTTCATGCACCTATTTAAGTGGGGAAAAACATGCAGTTTTGTATCTAATGCATAATGCAGGAACTGATTACCTATGTAATCAGGGCACCTGTGCATTCAGGTGTCCTGTTACATACACAGAAGCCTGTCTGGGACACATGGCTGTTCAAGTTGCCTGCCTGACTGTCTGGAAAAAACAGTGTATTGGGTTTGCACAGCAAGGAAAACCTTGCAGGAGGGGCGCTACAGGGGTGGCTTCTGTGAGAATTTGCTAGAAGTTTCCCCAATGTCCGATAGAGCTGATGCCAGCCGGCTCCAAGATGGACCCACTGCTGGCTAAGGTGGAGCCCATCAGCAGCAGTGGTAGCGCCTCTGGGATAACATATTTAAGGAGTGGGAAGAAAACCCTGTGCAACTACAGCCAGAGAGTGGAGTGATAATATGTGAGAACAGCAACTCTGCAGACACCAGGGTCAGTGAAAAGGGGTGAGGAGCAGAGTTTCCCCTGCAGCCCATGGGGGTTAACAGTGGAGCAGGTATCCACCTGCAGCCCGTGGAGCCCATGTCAGAGCAGGTGGATGCCCAAAGGAGGCTGTGACCCCATGGGAAGCCCATGCTGGAGCAGGCTCCTGGCAGGACCTGCAGACCCATAGAGAGAAGAGCCCATGCTGGAGCAGGCTCCTGGCAGGACCTGGGGGCCCATGGAGAGAGGAGCCCACGCTGGAGCAGGTTTGCTGGCAGGACTTGTGACCCCATGGGGGAACCAACACCAGAGCAGTCTGTTCCTGAAGGACTGCACCCAGTGGGAGGGACCTGCGCTAGAGCAGTTAATGAGAAATGCAGCCCATGGGAAGGACTCATGTTGGAGAAGTTAATGGGGTACTGTCTCCCATGGGAGGGACCCCACACTGGAGCAGGGTAAGAGTGTGAGGAGTCCTCCCTCTGAGAAGGAAGGAGCAGCAGAGACAGCATGTGATGAACTGACCACAACCCCTATTCCCTGTCCCCCTGTGCCACTCGGGGAGGGGCAGGGAAGGAGGTAGAGAAATCAGGGGTAATGCTAAGCCTGGGAAGAAGGGAGGGGTGGGGGGGAAGGTGTTTTAAGATTTAGTTTTTATTTTCTCATTATCCTACTCTGATTTGACCAGTAATAAATTAATTTCCCCCAGTTGAGTCTGTTTTGCCTGTGACAGTATTTGGTGAGCGATCTCTCCCTGTCCTTGTCTCAACCCATGAGTCTTTTATTATATTTTCTCTCCCCTGTCCAGCTGAGGAGGGGGAGTGAGAGTGGCTTAGATGGGCACCTGGTGTCCAGCCAGGGTCAACCCACCACAACAGCAATGAAGTTATAAATACATTTTCCTTTACTAAATTGGAAAATTAGTTCCTAAGCCTTTATATACACAAGAAGCCTCTAGTTGTGCCAGAAAGAGAGACAGGTCTCATGACTTGTTGACCTGTGATTTAAACACAGACAATGCTATGATTGCTGTATTAAGAATGTCAATAAAATAATGCAGTCAGGATATATTTCTTTCTCAGACATGACAAATAAAAAAGATATTGCCAAAGCCTTTCTTGGTCCAGGCATCTGACATTTTCATTAGTCAGAATCCTTCAGCTGAAGAATTTGCCAAGAAATCTCAAATCAGTATAACTCAACTGTTCTTCTTCACATAGATACATGAACAAAACTTGTAATGTGTAAGTTGGTTGTGCTTTGATTACACTTTGCTTAGGCAGAATTGCAATGAATTGTTACCAATACGCACAGAAGAATCACAACTGAAACAGATGCAGTACCATTTGTTGTTCAATACAGACAAGAAAAAAGCTTTTCCTCCTAAAAATAAACCTCCTTTGAAATTCTATATATGACCTCTAATGACACGTCAAGAAAGGACATAGTAAATTGTAACTGGGCAATGAATATGTAGTATTTTTATTCCTTTAGACTATATGACTAGTCGTATCACCATACCTGTCCCTTGGAGCAAAATGATTTTATGATTTAATTCAAGGTGTCTCCCTTCTGTTGGAATTAAATAGCTGGCACTTGCAGCTACAAATCATGTTAATTAGGGAAGCAGCTGTTTTTTAAAAAAACAGTTAGCTGTAAAATCTTTTTTCCAGCCTCTCCGAAGGCATGGCTGCATGGGCCCGCAGCCCGGTGCCCTGTCCTGTGGCAGGCTGAGGTGGCAGGACGCCAGCCAGCTGTGGGGTGCGCAGCGGCACCATCTGCGCATGCTGTAAGTGCCAGGGCAGGAGCCATAGCACCATGATGCATGCCAGCCACGGGGACGGTGGAATGGCTGCTGCTGGACCTCCATCAGCACTGGGTGAGAGCCAGGGTGAATGCGCAGAGGGTACACGCAGAGCACGCAGCTGCTGCCCACAGGAGGGGAACTGGTGTGGCTGACCAGGTGTCTGGGAAGGAGAGACATGGGCTGTCCAGGAAGGGGACGGGACGGGACAAGCCAATGTGACAGCACCCCACAGACCTACTACCCAGCAGGATCTGTGGATGAGGGGGAAAAGAGGCTGGGAGGGGGTCAGAAAGGACAGGCAGGTTTCTTCCTGTGAGACATGGAGAGGGCAGCAGGGGCTGAAACCCTCCTCCCATAACTGCACCATCCCTCCAGAAGAAAAACATGTAAATCAGCTGCCTGCAGGTTCACAGGCTAGTGCAAAGTATCTCCCTCCATCAAAAATGGCCTAGCACTACATCCATCATGAATATTTACAACAAATGTTAGAATAAGACACTAGAGCAGAGCTGGAAGAGGAGCTTCCTACATAGCTGGTGTGAGGTAGGTATGTGCCTCACCTGTCTACAGCTTGCACAGGGCAAGGGTTTCATTGACATCTTACCTCTTTTGTCTTCTCTAGTGATACACAGCAGCCAGCTGTGGCTGATGCTGCTTGTTGGACATACTGCGGCTTTGCTTTAACAGAGATATAGAAAGGAAATAGAAATTTTTGGTGCATCTGGTCCCCAGAGCCATAAGATCCAGGCTCTGATTGCAGCTGTGAGCCCTGAGTAAATGTTTGAGAGCCTCCTATGAAATGCTCTGTACAACACTGGAATTAGTAGCAGGCACTGTGGGATCAAAATATCCCTGGAGGAAACAAAAACCAAGTGGACAGGGTAGAAGCTTTGCTGAGACACGGAAATACAGTGGTAAAGGACAGTGTTTTAAATCATGATGCTATCTAGCCACTCCCACCAGGCACTGATGCAGCTTTCCTTCAAAAAGGCAGGAAAAAGCCTAACCATGCTCAAGAAGGAGACTGAAATGTTTATGACGAGGACTGTAATGTTTGTGACTGCAGGAGATTGGATTTAGTAGTTGAGCAGATGCTGTCCAGCCCTTTGCATCAGTCTTCTGTGACAGCTGAGAGTTAAGGTTAGGTAAGGGACATTGTCAAGACTGCTGTTTTTAAGATTTAATATGGTTTAAACTAATTTTAGCGTTTACATTCGCATGTCACAAGGAAGCAGCTCCTGTGCCTACTGAAGCTGACTAGGGTTTTGGTAATGGAAAAACTTCCACTTCTCAAATGGAGGTCAGACCAGGCCTCGGAAGAAAACTTGTGACGTGGGCTAAACATAGAATTCTGTTTTGTTTGTAAAACCTAAACACCAGGCAGATGTTTTCCAGGATATGTTGACAGCTTCAAATCTTCTCTGGGGCTGACTTCTGCCAAGATGCCAACCCATTTCTGATACCCTGCGCACGCCACAAGATTGTGCCACCAGTAACCCCTCGTGGGACGCCCAGCAGTCAACAGCATCTGCATACAGTAAATCCGACTTAATCAGAGATTTCTCACAAAATGCACTAACAAAGCAAACACAAAATTTTTAGACTAACTTCAGATTTCACGCCATATTTTCTTAGTTAGGCATGGGGTCTTTTCCCAGTGGTTAGGGAGTTATTTTTAACACAGAAAATATGCAATCAATTCAGACTGTGGATTTGGAGAATGTAAATGAGATTGGATGATACAATTTCACTGTTGTAAAGAACCCTCCTTCTCCACCACAGACCCCACATGAAGCTTTTATTGCCTCCACAGAGCATACAACAGAGGATAATGGATTATACCATTCTTCAGTAGGATGCTGGGGAAATAATATGCTTAAAACAAATAGCACTTGCTTGAACCTCCCTACTTTGAAACAGAACCTTAATATTCGACACAGGAGTTACTAGGTTCATGGAGATGCATGAACCTATAACCTTGCTGTTCCTATAAAACTCCATTCAAATACAGCCCAATTGCGACCTTATGAAGCCTGGAGTTAATGTACATCTCAGCGGATGTGTCACGGATTGGCAACTCAACTCTCACCAACCCCCCTGCACTGAGCATGGCTTGGACAGCAGCTGCAGGGTTCCTGGGGGCTTTCACTGCAACCGCTCCTTCTGGTGACCTGGAGCCCTTGAGATGTTGGGCACAAGAAGCAGAGAGCTATCACTGACCTTCAACACTGGCCTTGGGGCAGTAGGACGGGGACTCTTGACTGAAAGACAGTGAAGAATGAGGAGCTGTGGGTGGAAGGTGGAAATGGCAGAGAAGCAAGGGACGGAGGAGCCCAGCCAGGGGAAGCTGGGGCATACAGGCAGTGCTTCTCTGGCCTGCGTGGGGCACAGGGTGAGAGGGGAGGAATGAAAACTGGTGAAGGGAAAAAGGGCTGGGGATGTACTAGAGTCTGGGATGTGGAGGCAGGAACTGGGGCTAGCAGCAGGAGGAGAGAGGTTTAGGGAAAGGGTGTCCTCAAGTCACAAGGATGTGGATGTACAAAGGCAGGAGGCTCTGCACCTACTTCCCTCACTATCTAGGAACAGAGTTTAGGAGACCTCAGACCTCTTTCATCTTGTTATACGAGGTGAAACCCACAGATAAACTGTGCCCCATACCCCTCTCCATACCTTTGTAACAAAGATGTTTTATAACAAGGGCAATAGCAGATGCAGAGCATACAATTGCAGCCCTCTACTGTGCAAGTAATATTGCTTTAATGCACCATGAACCACACTAAAGGACTTGCACTGAGGTCTGGTTTATTAATCTTCAGAACAGGTTGCCTTTTTTATCTCTTGGGTATGTAAGAAAAAGCCTCAGGAAGCATGGGACTGACAGCACTGCAGACAGAACAGGAGAGGGTACGATGACACAAAGCTTTTCCTGTAACATCTTATTTCTGTTTTTTTTTTTTTTTAAAACTTTCTGAGTGTCCTGTGTGTGCTTATCCTGCCTCTCCATACACCTTTTGCTTGCTAATTTCCCAGTTCGTTGACACTGCAGGTATCCTCTGGTGGATGTGTCCCTGGTGCATCTGCCTAAGGAGCTGCTGCTGAACTTGCTCTGGTGCTGGCTCTGCCAATGAGATGCCATGTCCTCAGAACTCTTTGGTTGGAGGCAAATCTCCAGGGAGGAGACAGAGGGGCAGTACCCCTATCTTAACACATACTGTTATTTCTTCATGCTTGGATGTTTCAGGGCCAGCAGAGGCAGTTGCAGGGGCAAGGCATGTGGGAAACTATGCTAAAGTCAGGGCTGTGTGGAGAAGCACTGTAATGTGGTCAGAAGAAACATGCCTGGTCATATCTGAGACCCAAATGCTATACTGCACTGACTTTTCGTTATTTATTTTATCTTATTTTATCATTTAATCTATTAAGATTTTAGATAAAGGCCATGCTCAAACAATACTCTGTTTTCTAGATTGAGGTTCTCAGTCAACAGCTTTTAACCTGCAGAATCTTCCATTCACCTATAAATCATCTTGGAAAGAAAAGATACATTAGGTGACACCCGTTCTTTCTTCTGTGTTGCCGTGGCACAAGCTCTACGTGCCTGTCTTAGGAGTGGGTGCTCTGATCCGTAGCTCACCATCAAGTGAGGCATGTTAGTCCTAGCCCACAATCCTAGTGCATCTCCCCCATTACCAAATATGTGAGCAACAACTGTCACCAGTGTCTAAGAGACTATAGTCATCAGCATGTGAAGAGCAATCACCTAGCCCAAGGCAGCACCAAAAGTATTTCAGACTCAGAATTTGAGAGGAAAGTATGAGGGACACCAAGCATCTGTCAAAAGAAGTAATTTTAACGTAGTCCCTTTGTGGCCATTTTCCTCCCACCCAATTGCCATGAATTATTCCAATCTCACACAAAGCATGCATTCTTGTTCTGCTACTTCAGTGAGATTTTTTGCAAAATAAAGACCTAAAGCTCCTGCCAAACTGACTTCTGAGCAACTGCCACAGCCTCATTATATACCACCAAGCCTTCTCTTCCAGCATAACTCATGTGAACAGACAGGAAAAACAAACCAGAGAGAGGGACCTCTCCCCACCAGCCCTTAGGTATCAAATCTTGGCCACACCAGTATGTGAAAATGGCCACAGCACATAACACCAAGGGTATACTTTAGTGTACTCTTCCCCCCAGAATTTGATTCAGTTATGCATAAGACTAGAAAACGCATTTTTAAAATAAGATTTTCTGTTACTGATAAGTGTTTTTATATATACAAACATATATATATGTACACAAAGTCATCTGCTCCAGGGTTAATATCATTAAGATATCATGTAAGTAGCTGTGTGGTTTAAAAAACAATTTGCTGTCAAACAGAATGAGTAAAATCTAGATTGGATGTAAACATTTATGCTAAGGCCACGAAAAACGATTGACAGTTCTCAAAATTTGTTCTACTTCCCTAACAGAACTGAAAAAGAGTGGATCGAATCCTTACCGTGTGTTGGGCTTCAGGTTCTCAATGGGCAAATGAGTAGTCCCTGTAGTCCTGGTTGACCATTTATTCTTTAAAAAGTCATCATAGGATGCACTGTATACCAGATAGGCTGAAAATGGGAAAAACAAGTGGTTGTGAGGATCCCGAAATTTTAAGTAAATTATATATCTACATGTCGTGATAGATTTTATGGGTTAAAAGGAGTGGAAGCATCTTTGAATATGGAAGTGATTCAATGCCTAACTCTCCTGGAAAATCCTAGGCTACAAGAATTTCCTGTCATTAGCAAATAATGATGGAGCATTACGTCAGAGGGTGGTACCCAGGTGCAAATTCTGATTTAAATCACAGTGAAGGCAAAAAGACGTCAGAGGCTACCCATTCACTGTTTTAAGTGATACACTGTGCAGAAACCAATGTAGTAAGAAATACTAGGCATTTTTGGAAAAACAACAACAACAAAAAGAAAACCCAACCTAATAGTTATGCAAACTGTGCTCGGTAAGGTCCTGGATCAACAGCAGTGAAAAATGAAGAGACAGACACCACATAGCCTGTTCAAGTGCCACCTTCTCCCTTCCCAACCATTATCACTGCTTCGGCTCCACCAGCTCCCACCCCTCTGCCATGGCTGTCAGCTACAGAGCCGGGCAAGGGTCGCTCCTCAAAAACTGGATGTTAGCACCAAAGCAGTGGCCTTTTCCAATGTTTACTGAAGACCTTTTGGGTCCACTGACAAACAGAGGTTGATTAATTTCTAAAATATTTTAGTTGTTTAGTGTTTTTCCAGCAACTTTTGAGATTCATTCCTGAAGTAAGTTGGACTTCTCTCTGGCTCTCAAACAGTCTAAAGGCATTAAAGGAGATCTAATTTAATACATGTGTTTAACATATTCCCCATCCCTGAACCTGAACCCATCCCACCCCTGAACCCATCCTTGCTTGTCAGACTGATATTTGAGTAAAATTTTGGTAAAACAAGGTAAGCATAGCCTGGGCCACAGACTCCGCTGGAGATAATCGACTCTAATACATTCTTTTCCTACAAAAAAAAAAGCTGACTAGAAGACTACCAAGCCAGAAGCCCCTCTACAGGCAGACCACTCCTGTAGCCATGCTCACAGCCAAGCAGGACCCAGACCAGCTCCAGTCATGCAGTCACCTTTGTTTGGAGGGGACTGAAGCTGTGTGAAAGATGCTCCCAAGGCAGGCTTGGGAGGTGCCTGCTGTGGAGCTGAGGGTGCTACCTGGAGGCAGAAGTCCTCAGTCGAGCAATGCATTATCACAGCCACCATCCAGGCAAGAAGCAGTTCCTTCAGAACCACTAGCACAAAATCAGTGCCAAAATCTTGAGATATCTGGACCAATGTGGGCTGGTCAGTCTGGCACTGAGGGGTGACAGAGGGACCTTCCTCGCTCCTCAGAAAATAGCTCACCTCCCTTAGAAAGTTGCAGAGGAGTGAAAACTCCATGAGACACTGGCTTAGTTTAAAGTAAAAATGGTCATTTAAGAAAACCTTTCCCTTCCTCACCACCCCATCAGGAAAGCAACCCTCAAGAGAGTACCTGATACCATGTCTCCTCGAGCAGGTTTGGCCCAGTCCATGATGACAAAGGAGTGACAGCCTTCAACTGCCACAACAGTGATGTTGTGAGGGGCTTTCAGGGGAAGCAGATCTTTCTCTCTGAGGTCGTTAGGGATGATTTCATCAAGGGTCTCCACCTGGAAGTGCTCCAGGGCCTCTGTCAAGGAGCAGGGGGCTGCTGGATCTTTATTGAGATAGGTCACGTAAGGAGCTGGAAGAGACAGGGAAGGGTGGCATTTAGTTAGCAGTGTGCAGGTACCATAGAGTACCACACAGGCTGGCAATTTCCTGAAAAGAAGAGAGTCAAATTTTGTGATGCATTTTAAAATTCCTCCCGTTCCAGCCCAGAGACGATTCAATGCTGCCAACAAAGCACAGCTTGCACTCTATTTGATTGATGAGCAGGGTGAATGGGATGTCAATATTCAGGTCTAGCCCACACTCACAATTGTACCCAATTATGCAAAGACAGAAGGATTGTCTTTGTGATGAGAGGCAGAAGAGAATGGTCTGACTGCAGGACTCTCCACACACTACTTCCAGCTGCTCTGGAAGTTGGGGTGAAAATGTTACCCAAACTCTGCCTTTCTACACATGGGAACAGATCCCTGCCAGGGCTTTAGATCATCTAAGACTTTATAGGTCTAAGCAGTTTGTTCTTATACAAACTTCCTGAAGCTGGAGCAAAACAACAGAGGGAGCAAGAAGAGTAATTCCAAAGTGAAGTCTGACCAGGTTAAACAAAGAGATTATTGCTGTGGTCCCCTGGGTACTAAGGGACCATGAGTCATGAGTCCCTACCTTCCAGGCATGTGCTTCCAACCTGTGACTTCTATTTTTGAAAGGTTTACACTGACTGGAATTGCACTTCAGTTCAGGAAAGGATTAAACCATCTTTTTATTGCCTTAAAAGTCACTGTAACATTCAAAGTAAGGACTATAAAACTTGCATTGGAAATGTTTATTCAGTTGCAATACTACAATTCATTGAAATGGTAAGATTATTTCCCTAGTGCCTCGAAATGTTCATAAACCAACATTTCTTGGTTTATCTTATTGGATTTCATGCCCTAAAGGGATTTTTTCCAGATCTTGCAATGAAGTTAATTTTAGCCTCTCTAGCTAAATGAATCAAGAAGCACTGTCAGGGAGAGCGCTGAATAGAAACATCACGAAATTGTTTGGACGTGGAAACTGAAGATGCACTGGAAAAAGTCTTGGCATATACAAAAACAAACCTTTTACTCCAGCAACAGAGCTCCACTCTAAGCCACGTGAAGCTTCTGGATATTGGAAGGGAAGGCAAGACATGAGTCAAAGCTGACTCTCCATCACCTGCTCCCCTATCTGAAATGCAAGGTGAGCCAGCAGATGACCTGACCTCAGTTCAGATGCCAGAGGTTTCTAATGGGCTGCGGGGTGGTCACCAGTCTGGGGTGGAGGCTGCAATGCAGTGCCCTACTACCTCCAAATCCCTCCGGTCTGGCCCCCAGCTGCCTCTCTGACAAAGAAGCAGAGCAGCTCTGAAATCAGAGCTGCAACACCTACCTACACACTTTCATGGCTCATGTACACAGGAGCCAGCCTCATGGCTCATGTCAACGTACTGGGGAGTTCCTTCACCAAGTTCTTTCTACAGAGCAAAGATACAAATAGCAAAGTCAAATTTATGTCAGTTGGGTTTACTTTTTGGAAAGTTCATATCCAAAATACCACTCATTCCTTGACTTTGAAGCACTCCTTTGACATCCATGCTTGCGCAAAGTAGGTGAAATCACTGGGGTTGCATGGGTCAGTGCAAAAGAAGTAGGTCGCCCAGGAAGACTCACACCTGCATGGAGACTTGCAGTGATTGAACTACTGGTGTGAACTTAAAATTATGCCATCGTGCTGAACTGAGCACCAAAGTAGACACACTTGCTCTCTTACTGACCTCAGCTAAACCAAACACAACGCAGAATACATAGCAGAGCACTTACACTGAAAGAGTACAAAGAGGTTTGCATTCCTTCAGCAAAATCAGTGGGGGTCCACACGCAATCATTGAAGCTATGAACAAAGTACTGCTCTTTGGATTTCCCAGGTGGCCGTCCTTACAAGAATCACACACTAGTCTGTTGGACATATTTGCACGATGGTTGCAGCTTAAGGGCTCACCTTGCTAGAACAAGAATTCTTTGCAGCACAAGTAGTAAGTTACATAAACCAAAGGACATCCTTACCAGTGAACCGTTTCTTCCCAGCAATATCATATTCTGACACAGGGCCAGTGCCAACAACACTAGTCTCTGGATAGACAACTTCCAGTTCTGTTGTTGTAGAAGCAGTGGTGGTGGTGGTGGTGGTGGTGGTGGTTGGTGGCAAAGTGCTCTCAAAAAACTCGTAGTCTTCAGAGGAAACACAAGATGAAAATGTTAGCTTGCTTCACATTATTTTGGCTTAACTATGAGAAGGGAAACATTTCTGTCACCAGCCACAGTCCCAAAGGAGTACCACGTACCCTGCCCTAGCTGCTGCACACTCCTTACAGGCCTCTAAGTCAGGGTCAGTCACATCTCAGCCTTGCAAGGGTTTCTACTAAACTGATGGACAGCAAGCACAAAGTCTTTACCTGAGGGTCCTAGTGTTGTTGCTGATTTAGACCTCGCTTACACAGGCAAAAAGAATGACAGTAAGCAAATGCACTCATACAGCAATATCATGAACACGCTTCATCTATCACCTCTCCTCACAACCCCCAAGAGAAGACAGCACAGTAACTCAATCCCTGGCCACAGCTCTCAGATGCCAAAGGAAGGCGATAAGGGAGTGAAAAAAAATGGCTTTTTAAGAAAACTCTGTGTTATTATTCTAAAATGCTAGAGCTGGTTCATGCTGCTGTCAAACCTTCCGGCAACTTAAAAGGCATGGAGTCTTGTACTTGCCATTCATGGTTCCATTAGGGCCATGAAGGAAGGCAAACTGGCCCACATGAATCTCCTGATATTCAGTCCTCTTTGATAGGCAGTCCTACTAAATCCAGTAGTCTGAAATGCTACTGTGCTACCAGATTGACATACAAAATCAAGGGAAAGAAGCATTTGGCATCCCTGCTGCATCCTCATACAGGCTGAGGGACTCAGCTCATGGCTTTGAGTGTTTTCTGCTTAAACTGCTGAAGCATTTGTTTTCTGCAGGTGACCTGCACCTAAGGGGAGACCTGGCAAAATACCTGTGCACTGAGGATATTCCGCTTTCATGGTGATGTACGGAACACGGAATGTAGGGCTTGTGCAGTTCTTAGTTCATCCTCTCCTCCCCACATTCTAAATGTTGGCCTCAGTATGAAGCGATCAAAATAAAAAGCATAAAAGTCTATGACATCTTCCTCTCAGCTGCTGCACTCTCTTTTTAAATGCTTTTTTGTTGTTGTTGGTTTGACTTAAGATCCCAGCGCTGCATCCACAAAGAAAAATTTTTTTATTATTCTAGAGCCATAAATTCTACTAAAAAGCTTTGAGTTTAACAGAGGTCTGTATTTATCCTCTTTAATATGCGAGGGTAGGAACAGGAATCTGAGGATTAAAAGCAGCAGAACGTCAGAAGTCACTGATGGCTGAAAGTGAATGCTAGTTCCAGCAACTGAGAATTTGCATTCCCTATGCAAACTTATAATTAAATGCTGGGAGTTGAGGCTTCCTCTTCAGCTAAGTTTTCTGTGTCCTGAATTAGAATATCAAGATGACATGAATATAACTTTGCAAAAATCTCTCCCTCTTCTCCTTTTATCTGATTTCAAATCTCTTTGATTTAAATTCCACATGAATCCAGCAGATTAATTATTTTACATGTAGCTGATCTCATTCAGTATGAGCATGTTTTATAGTTTAAATGAAAACTACACATTAAAAAGAAAAAAAAAAAAGACAAAAAAATATATTCACAGTGCTGTAGAGTGCTAAAAACTCCCTAAGGTATTTCAAGTTTCCAGGACTCAGATATTATTTGGATTTGCTATAGAGAGGGACTTTCATGTCCAGAAATAGTTGCCTTTGCACCCTTGCTCTTCACATGTGACACAGGACTCTGGACAGGTTTTCCAGCTCACCACTGCTTGCTTAAGCTCCCATTCACCAACCTGCCCCCTCAAACCCAATTCTAAAGAAAGAAGGCAGGGGAAAAACCAACCCCAAACATGCCACTTGCAATAGACTTTTACAGTTAAACAGTACCATCATCATATATCACATATGCCTCTGGAGTTGCTGTCACATCTGAATCCAGTCCTGAGAACGTATCTATTGAAGGAGAGAGAGAAAAATGCTATAAGAATTCAATGGTCTCATCCCTACCCTCCTAATAAAATACTTCTGGAATTAAGTTTAAAAAAAAAATCTTTAGCCAGTTGATTTGTAAAGAAATAAGATAACTGCCTAGTTTCCAGGTAACACACTGACAGTCAGCTCTGCATGTTTAGAATAACAGATGAATAGCTAACTGCAGTAGCCAGGAGTTTTGATGGGGGAAAATGAGTTCAGAGCTGCTACTCAAAATCGAGAGTAATGCACCTTCCAGAAGCTCTGCCCTGGGCCCCAGCAGCTGTGAAGCAAAGTCAGGCTGCCAGCAACCACGTAACACTCAGGTCAGGATTTGACAATGTTTTATAATCTCAGGAGCAGCAAACGTGAGAAATCTATACGCAAAAAAAACCAACCAAGCAATTCAAATAAACTGAGAACTTCTAGTCAGTATTTTTGCAGGGGAATAAAAATCAAACAGCGACAGAGCCATGGCATTTACAGACTGTGTCTATGTTAGCAAGTAATATATCCCAGAAGGAAAGGATTTGTAGAATGAAGTAATTGGTGCTGTGTTTTCTGGGGTTTTACTTTGCACTTGCTCTAGTCTGATCCCGTGGACTGAATGCCCATTACAGGTTGGGGCACAAACGTGTCTTCCTGAAGGACTGCTTCTGCTTTAGTTTCATCCAACAGGAATTCAGTTTGTGCACACCGAGACTGCTCTACAATGCAAACGAAACTCTAGCAAGAAGAGATGATTGTGAAGTGCACTTCAAAAACACTCTCCCAATCCACCCCCAAAACCAATGCAAATGCACCCACAGACTTCCCAGATGCCTATCCCTAAATATTGTCTCAACATCTCTACAGGTCATGTGTCCAGCACTGGATACTTGAAACATTTTGATTTTGCAGACTGTTTTTTTTTATGTAGGATGAACAATTATTGTACAAGACTTATTTTTTCCTGCTACCATAAATTTCTTTTAAATACACAGTAGTGATTCTAATGCCAAAATAAGCTTTGAAAACACAGGAAATGGGTTAAAATTCTTGTCAGTTCATATAGCAAAATCTGACATTTTCTCATGGTAGACTTCTGCAGCCATTCTTCAGGAGATCATCCACTTGGAAGCCACTTGACTTTCTGAGATTAGTCAGTAACAAAGTAGATCCTTTGCTGAATTCTGCAGATCTCACCACAGCTGGCCAGCATCAAACAACATCTGTAATGTATGCACTTACCTTTGACTACATCCAAGTAATCAAGAGGCTCAGATATGCAGAAATTTGAAGTCCTTCATGGGCAGATTTCAACTCATTCACACCTATTAGCTAGCCAGCCTTTGGCCTACATACAATCCAGCAAAAACAAACTTATTTTCTACTTTTGTATTTATTCAATCTCTTCTACTTCGCTGTCTGTGCTTCTTTAGCATTCACTGTGGCATGGCAATGATACGGGTATTTCTCAAAGACCTCTCCCTTTATAATTTTCTGTATGTACACCAGCTGCACTCCTCCAGCTTGCTCCACCACCCTTTGCTGCAGCTCTTCAGTGAGCCCTGCCTGTACCAAATGAGGTTAAGACTTGCTATGACTGCTTGCCATAGTCTTTTGACATCTGAAAGGACAGCAGACTGCGCAACCATCACTTGATGTTATCACATGTAACATGTGGTTAAGACTCCACCTTTTTTTTCCTTGTGAGTTCATGAAAAAAGTTTAGCTGATTTCACTGACAAATCACACTTATGTGGCCAGACTTCTTGAAAGTTAAAGACTGTTGAATCTAGTGAAATGTTGACAATAAATTCTGCTGGGTCAAGCAAAAATTCTGCCAGAGAGTAAGTGAATTTGCCAAAGTTTAAGTAGAACATTTGGCAGTGGGTTTTGGCACTTGCAGCCTCCGGCTGTTTGTGAGTAAAGCACTTAGCAACAAATATCAAGCTTTGGCAGAAAAAGTACTTCATTAAATCATCTGGAGTATTTTCCAGACTCAGACTAAAGGGAAAGACAACATAAAAATATTTTTTGTAAATGGTCAAGGGAAAACTGCTTTAAATATTTTGAAAGTTCAAGTAATAGTTGCTTATCCCCCTTGAAATAGACACTGCACTTGTTAAACAAAACAGCCATCATTAAATAAATACCACAAAGATGCTTTCTTTTCGAGCAAGTTCCTCTATGGAATGGGCAGGTTGTTTTGCTGCATTTGTCAAATGTTGAGGCAGGTCACCTAATAATCCTAATAATTACCCTTCAGAGAAACATTCATAATTGCCTGGTAAGGACTAATATTGCTCAAGCTATATAACGGGTAAGAAGTAGAAATCCAGCACCATCTTGTCATAGAATCATAGAATCATGGAATCGTTAAGGTTGGAAAAGACCCTTAAGATCACCGAGTCCACCCGCTAACCTATCACTGCCAAGCCCACCACTAAACCATATCCTCAAGCACCACATCTACCCTTCTTTTAAATACCTCCAGGGATGGAGACTCAACCACTTCCCTGGGCAGCCTGTTCCAATGCTTGACAACCCTTTCAGTGAAGAAGTTTTTCCTAATATCCAACCTAAACTTCCCCTGGTGCAGCCTGAGGCCATTTCCTCTCATCCTATCACTTGTTACTAGGGAGAAGAGTCCGACCCCTGCCTCGCTACAACCTCCTTTCAGGTAGTTGGAGAGAGCAAGAAGGTCTCCCCTCAGCCTCCTCTTCTCCAGGCTAAACAACCCCAGCTCCCTCAGCTGCTCCTCATAAGACTTGTTCTTGTCCTTTCAGTCTTCCACTGTGATGCATTTGCAGACATACTGTCGAAATGCCAGTCTAGAAGTGACTTAAGGGCCATTCTAATTGAACACGCAGCCTGTGTAAAGAACTACTTTTCATTCATGCCTCTAAAATAGTTCAAGGATTCGGCAAGCCCATCTGATAGAATGCAAAAAACCCAAGCAGAATGTTTTTAAATGTTCATAAAATCACATGAAAATTCCCCAGCCCACAGCTGTGCTAAAAATAATACCACAAAGCTTTTTGTTGTTCAGCTTCTGGAGCCTACACTCAGATTAACCTCAGACATATTTCATGAACTCTTACTGTTCTTATAGTATGTATTCTCAGAAGACGTCCTTCAGGTATCAAATAGCACAGGCCAAAGAGAGGACACATTACAGGGTTTAAGGTAGGCAACATTTAAGGTAAACAAAAGGAGCTGGTGGGAGTGGGAAGGACTCTACCTCTACCAAAAATCATGGTTCCCTTTAGGCAACTTTGAAAATACCAGGGTCACTATATATAAAAATATTTGTAAAACTTTTGTTAATACAAGTAAGAACAATGAAAGCACCAAGGGAAAACCGAAAATCTTCAAATATTTAACAATATGATGGTCATTTTTCTATACATACGTTTGTGTGTGTACACATCCATGCATATGTACATATGCAAGCACACTTCTATAAATACACTGTCAAACATGGGGCTAATTGTTAGATAAACATTAACACTATAAATCATTGTAATTCCACCTGTAAAAAGCACTAACAGCTCTGGTTCATTACTTACCCAAGGTAGCTGGTAAGGGAATTTTCAGTCTTCTGCTTCTGAGATCCTTTCCAAAGGTGCCATCCTTAGACTCACTGTGAGTTGCTGAAGCCACATCTTTCCATACCTCTGCTCTCTTCAAAGCGATAGTTCAGCTTCCTAGGCCATGGTTACATGACCTACTTGTAAGTCTACTTTGGCTTCAGAGATCCAGGTGTATGGGGGAAAGGTAAGGGGGTTTCATAACCCATTAAAACTGGCTACTGTGTGTGGCAGGTGTCTGACTGCCAACCGGTTGTTTAGGTTAGGGCCATGCTGCTACTGCCCATTTGTAGAATGAGTTGGGGATTACCTACAAATGGAAAGGATAAGGACCTCCATGGTGCTCCCTGATCTGGTTTTACAAAATAAGCAGCGAACTGGTTTGCAATGCAACATTCAGGTGATGAAAGGGTAAAAAATGGTAGGAACAGGCTTAGCGCCCAAAGACTTTAGTGCATTTATATTTATTTATTTTGGATTTCAGTTTGGCACCACTTCCTAAGCTTGTATAAATGCAACAGGGAAATAATGACATGCATCAACACTGTTTTATTTTCTGATGAGAAAGAAATCAGTGTACAACTCACTCCCTTATCTGTGCAGAGCCAGGGTTGTCTTTCCCCAGCTTCATCTGTTCTGTGCTACATTCTTGCTAGACAATCTCTATCTCCAAGGGCTGGCAAGAGAACAAGAATGTCATTTTGCAAAAGCTGGTTCCACCACAGCTCAAAAGAGAGACTTTTCAGAATTTAATGTGAGAAATGAACACAAAATAGACAAAATGTATAGTGTTGTGAGGTCCTTCCCTGGCCTGAACTGGGGTGAGGAGTTCCTTATATGTGAGTGCTTTGACCACAAAACTACTGCCTACACTTGTGCTCACGTGTGTGAATATGTGTGACAAGACTGGATCCAGCACAAGGTAAGAATTTTGCTGAAATAAACATACTTCCATGAAAAGCTTCCGTTTTGGGGAAAGTTGACATTTTCCAATGAAAAACCATTTAACACCCAAACCCTTCTTCACCTGCTCTAATCTCAGCTCCTACCTTACCACATGGACCAAAATCTTCAGAGGCAGATTCTTTCCTTCTTTACATTTGTGTAACTGCACTGTACAAACAACATGACCAAAGAAGTTCAAACAGCACAAAAGGAACTTACCTTCCACATTGCACTCTGGCAGGCCATCGAACCCCAACAGCAAGTTGCCCTCATCATCATACTGTCCATAGGTGCCAGGAGGACAGGTTGGGGGTGGTTTCTCAGTGGGTGGTTCAGTGGTGGTTGGTTCAGGAGTGGTGGTGGTAGTGGTAGCAATGGTTGTTGTAGTGGTTGTAGCAGTTGTTGTGGTAGTTGTTGGGGGTATTGTTGTAGTAGTAGTTGAGGGAGTGGTTGTTTTCTTAATCATTTCAAGACCAATCAGAGGTTTTCCTCCAAGGCTTATTATTGGTTTATCTTGTGCACTCGCTACAGGTTTACTAAATCTGCCATGTCCAAACAAAGGTAATCCATCAGGACTCACCATTGGGGCACCCTTTTCATCTAGGAGAGAAAAAAAAACCAGAAAAAAATCTCACCATTAATCAATTTCAGGCTTATAGCATGGTATTTATCAACAGCAGATACCACAAGAGCACTGAAAGTGTGATTATAGCCTCCTGTAACTAAGCTGACAAAGAAGGTTGCTCTCTAGGAAAGAGCTATGGCTAAGGAAGCTCAGAAATGGTTCAGAAGAATCTCAGATAAACCACAGTGGTGTTCACTTTCATCAGCAGTTTGATAAACACTTCTTGGGAAGACTGCAGGGAGGTTTCACTTCAGAATCACAATGTGCAGACAGTGCCTGCATTTTTTCTAAGTCAGTCTCGTAACTGTTGATGAAAGGTATGACAAATCCATATACTGTCCCCTCATGTCAAATACGTGCAAGAAAAACTGGGATGAGCTGGTGAGATGCTGTCACTGCAGATAAACAGTTGTGCCAAATTCTGGATACTGCAAATATTCATGGTAACCAGTTCAGCAGACACTGAATTTGCATTCAAGAGATCTATACAGGTGGGCTGATATGGAAACAGCAGTGTTTTCACAGATCACACACAGGGTTTTTCACTATTTGTGGTCAGTTTCAGAAGAAAGAATAATCACACACATATGGCTGGTGCAGCTTTAGTGGCGGGGAATAATTATTTCTATGTATACAAAGACACAAAAAAGTATCAATCCTTATTCTGGCTTGGTTCTGCAGTCCTTTCTAATGCTGATACAAGTGAGATGGACTTGGGTGATTCTTGCTGCCTCACACTCCAGAGGCCCACAAGATGCCCCAAAGCCTCCCCGGTCCTCACATGTGCTGACTGCCTGATGGAGACCTGAGGTACAAGCAACTCCAAATGGCTCGCATGGGACCTGGGGATGCCTGAAGCATTCAACAGCCCAAAGAATTGTACCATGTGCACAAAACCTAAATTTTTTTCTGTAAGAAGGAATCTGTCACTTACCAACAATTGTACGTCCATCCCCTCCTAATTTCACTCGGAGAGGGTTGCCTTGGGAATCTTGGAGGTATTTTCCTTCAACATTTAACACTAGTCCTCGGTCAAGATCTACAATCTAAAAGCAATAGATGGACTCAAGTTTAGCTGGAGGAGGAGAAGTGAAATTACAGCAATAGAAGTCCTGGGGAAATTCAGATGCTAAGTGTGATGTTCAGGAATAGCTACAACACCCATAGACTTTTAAAAGTGAGTCAGTAATTGTATAGTAATCACTGAAAAATCACTGCTGAAGAAAGCAAATCCCCAGGAGCTGGGCTCCAGAGTTGCACAACCACATTCACATTGCCTACTCTACCTCTCACATGCAAAGGAGCAACTCCTTTGATTTTCTCAGGTAGTGCAACTCCTAAGGTGGATTCCTGTAATCCTGTTTTGAGTATGACCCTGAGTTCCTTTCAAGACAGAATCTAAAAATATGTCTACTAGTATTAAAAAAAAAAAAAAAATTAAACTAGTTAATTTAGATTGAAACAGCAGGGGAAACAAAGTAGCTAAGACCTTAATTGGGGTAGCAAACTGAAGAAAGGCCTCAGTCTCATAAAACAAATCTGCCTGAGAGCTTGGATTGAATTCAAGAGGTAACTGCAGTTAAAATCCAGTCCTCATTGATATTTCAACCCAAAATAGCTGATTTGTATACTGCTTTAACCTGAGGTAACAGACACTGAGCGACAGAACACAAAAATGCAAAGGTGTTAAGTGCTGGGAAGAAATTGGGAAGAAGACGTGAGCAGCAGTTCCAGGTTGGCAAAACAGACTTACATTTGGTGCTGGGGAAAAGACTGTAGCAGGAGGGACCGTAGATCATAAGACCAGTCTCTGAAGCCCTCCAGGCTTCAAATGTCAACATAGATCCTCTTGCTTTACAAGGTGTTTGTCCTGCTTGCAGCAATGTCCTCCTCTCATGGGGTAGAGAGAGATGCCCCATGGTCTCCCAAGGACCTTTCTAGCCCGCTTTCTGGAATCTAGTTAAAGGGCTTTGGGCGTGCTTTTCAAAATGCCTCCCTTGAATGTGACATACCTGATGCACCTTTTTATGTTCCTCTAATGCAAACAGTAAGATTGAAATGGCCATAAAATAAATGTCTCTATGTGTCATGCTGTGTGTGAGCAGCTCTACTGATGCCAGTGAGGCTGGTCACGGTCTTCTCCTGCTCAGCATTTGGGCAAACGTGCAGGAAACACCAGTTCCTTCCCTGTGTTGGCTGGTTATAAACTCACTGGAAAGGATTTTAAAAGACAAGGTCTGGGCCTGTAGGTGCCTAGTGGGGCTTTCCTATCAATGGCATTTGAGCTTTTTAGAAAATACCACTGGAAACATGTCTGTACAAACAGCAAAATGCTTAAAGGTACCTACGTATTTTCATTTAAAGCGTTGTGACACTTATGGAGTAACTATATTTCAATACTCTTGCTCACAAGCTTTTCCCCAGAGTGTGAGTCTGGGAGAAGCATTGCTGAATGCATCTTTCACAGCAGCTATCCCGGGCAATCATCACCCACACTGCACAGCAGACAAGCCCCGAGTCACTGGGGAGCGTAAGTCCCACTGATTTGGAGGAAAAAATGTTTCACTAAATTTATGGGAGTAATGCTATAGTTGAAAATTCAAGCCATCAGGCTTTAAATCAGACATTTTAAGTGTTCAAATAATGAAATGCAGAATTTGTCATTATATGTCAATGGAACAGTGGAAACTAGAACACTAAGTACAACCTCACTTTACAGCTCCATTGACTGAGGGTACTGTTCTTCTTTCTTTTCTTAATGTAAATTAAGGTACAATAAAAGGCCAAAGCATCTTGAATTTGGAGAGGTCACCCTACCCACTTTGTTCCTTGAGGGCCATTGATTACTCTCTGTCCACCTGGTTTTCCATTATTACCAGGTATTATTTTTCCATTTCCATTTTTCGTTGTAAGATTAGGCCTGCCATTGTAACCTGAAACAGAGAAGAAAACACACTGTTCTGAAGAAAGCTGTGCATCCTACAAACCACATTTTAAAATGCAAAGAAATGCATTTTCTGACTGTTCTGGAAATAAATGAGAGCAGAAAGAGCCCTCACCACAACGGGAAACCAGGCATTTCATTTCTGCTTGGAGCAACTGTTGTGACACTGTCAGATCCCCACAGCTGACACAAGCATCTGAAATGGTTTCTTCTGAAGAGGCTAAACACTCATGATTTGTTTCTACCATGCTTATTTGGTGCCTTTATTCCCTTTTGGTTTTTTAAGAAAGCAGGACAACATTTCCAGATGGCACTACAGCCATTAAAATGTTTGTGATCTTCATAAACCTTTGAGTGGGGTGAGGGAAGAAACCATTATTAAACACAACCACTTGTTCAATTCTATCCTTATACAATGCTGTAGTGACAAACTGAAAGGAGAGGGGATGAGAATTACCTCAATTTCTTTTTTTAACCTGTAAAAGGAAGGTTCTCCTCCTCTAGCTGAAAAAACATGGCTACATTGAGGCACACTCAGCTCAGAAGTAGAGAAGCAGTGGCACTGAGCTGCAGGCCCCCCAGCTCAGAAAGGGCAGAAATGTTCACATCCTAGCTCAGAGACTTGCCTCTAGAAAAATATATTTGAAAATATATACATATATTAACTGAATATATAGACATATATTAACTGAACACTCCTCAGCTATTAAATTCCCAGTTGCATGGCTAGCAGTAAGTTGTTATACAACCTCCATAGAGAAATCTGTTATTCTTTCATGCCACGCATCTCATCCTGCATGGTACTATTTAAGGTCCACTCCTATCTTAAAGCTCTGCAAGCCAGTGGACCTCTACATAGCACTGAGTCTGACTGAAGCATAGCAAATACAATAGCCCAGCTGCATGGTCCTCACTGTGTAACAGTGAGGCCACATTGAAAAAAACATTGTTATCTACATCTAGCATAGAAGGTATTTACTGAAACAATCAGGTCACTCAACACTATTTTGTATGTCCATGTATTGGAGAGAGAAAAAATATTTCTACCTAGTCACTGAGACTTGCTAGTATTCTCCATAGGTGACATGGGGAATCAACAGGTGACACACCTTGACATGTAGTGGACCCTCTGTTCCACTGCCCAGGGTCAGCAGGTATTCTCCCAGAAAGCAAGCCTTTAACATTTGGGGCAAATCACAGCCATAAAGGTATTAGAGGGTCTGACTGTGATGTGAGCAGTCCTGAACAGGAATGTGCAACCCTGAGCTGTCACTTAGAAAAAAGAGGAAAGTGGCTTAAAAATTAATTAAAGAAAACACACAATGCCAGGACTGCATGAGGAAACACCTTGCTGCCTAGGCTTGGGCAAGGTAGCACTGTATAACCCACAAAAACCTTTTAGTAATCCGTACGATGAAGAGCAATATACCTGAGGGGTTGTCATATTCCGAGTACAAATATGCTTTCAGTGAGCATTCAGTGAAGTCATTGCTCAATAAGGAACATAGCCCTTTTTCCAATTTAGTACCTCTCTGTCCCCTCCTCTGTGGATCATGGAATCCTGTGCAGATCAAACCACAGGACCAAAGGTCTGGGGCACCACGTTACACCGATTAGGCAATGTCCTCAAGAACTGGGCTCCCTGAGAACCACCAAAATAAAAAGCAATACATCATACTACATAACTGAACCTGCATTCTGATGGAGGACATTTCATCTAACTGCTGGTTTTAGGGAAAACACAATTCAGTGAGATTACTATAACAAAGACAAGATACCTTGTCTATAAGGAGGTCTAACAAATTGCCGTTGGGAAGGGCTCCGTAGCCTGGAGTTC
Organism: Phalacrocorax aristotelis; assembly: GCF_949628215.1. Classification (NCBI taxonomy): domain Eukaryota; kingdom Metazoa; phylum Chordata; class Aves; order Suliformes; family Phalacrocoracidae; genus Phalacrocorax; species Phalacrocorax aristotelis. The sequence goes on along the minus strand of NC_134278.1, from coordinate 74,734,878 downwards.
AATAGTCGCTGGCGAGGGGACAAAGTAGAAGAAGAAACTGTTGGATAAACAGTGTGTGTGTTGGTAGATGCAGAAGAACGTGGCCAGACAAAGCTTGGTTTAGATGAGGTATGCTTGTTAGTGGACTGAGTAATCTGTGACACTATGGCAGAGCTTTCTGGTGATTCAGGAGAAGATATTTTTAATGTTGGAGTTTTTTCCTTCTCTTCCTCTTCAGAGCTTACTTTGTGAGGTAGAGTAGTGTCCATAGATTTCCTTTTATTGCTAGCAGTGTCATCGTATGTGTTTTTGTTGCCTCTAGAAACAGAAGGGGACCATTTTGCTGCCAAAGCTGTGGGTTTCTCTTCCACTTCTTTCTGATCATATTCACTATAATAAGCGTCCTCTTCATTAGAAACTGACTGACGAGATTTAGATGAAGAGGAGGAAGGAACTTTTCGAGGCAGTTCAGCTTTGGACATTTTTGAGGTCAACAGGCCATATTTTTTCTCTGTTTGGGACACCGTTCTTGTACCAACCCTTGAGCGAGTAGGTAATGAAGGATGAGCTTGTCTCAAAGAAGTGGATGACAACCTTGGATTATATTGGTTGTCTTTTGCCGTTTCACTGGCAGAACTGGAGTCTGGCTGAGTCAGTTTTGGTTTGTAGGAAGGTACCTGAGAACCTGGCTGCTGTTGCTTTGATAGAGACGAACCTGAGCTTCCCTGAGAGAAAGATGTAGGTAATCCCCTAGAAGAGGACACCTCTTTAGGAAACACAGAGCGGCTGCTTGCTCTGTCGCTGCCTTCTGTTACATCTTCTTCATCATCGTCCTGCAATTCTTCCTTACTCTGGGATGAGACATGAGATGGGAGGCGCCGGCCCCTTGAATGCAGTAAGGAAGGACTGGTTTGTGCTCCCTGTGGAGGCTCTGAGTGGGAGGTCTTCTCCAAGGGAAGATGAGAGGGGAATGTCTTTTTAGGCAAAGGTACACTTGGTTTTGATCGAGCAAGCATTTCTTTTACCTCTTCATTGTCCTGATCTTCAGGCTTATGTTTGGAAACAGAAGACTGCAAAAGAGAATGCTTTTCCTGAGCAGCCTCTCGACTTTGTTGTTCTGAGTCAGAGGGGGGTGACTTTTCACCATGTGTCTCTCTGAGGTAAGAATCGGAATCGACCTGAGGATTTCTCCTCTTGGAATACGTTGCTGAAGAAGACTGCCTGGAAGAGGACAGAGAAGAAGAAAAGGGTTTTGCATCTTCTGAGTCCTCCCTGTAATTCTTATCAACATCCTTTCCTTCTGATTTGGCACTGGTGGAGGAGCGAGAGTGAGGTGACGTGTGACCAGAAACAGCAGACTTCGATGAGACTGCCACCACAGCTAATTTTGAATCCTTCCATGTGCGAGAACTGGAGCCTGAGGGAAGTCTTGTTTGCTGTGACCTAGAACTGGGCTGTCCTGCTCTGTCCTCTGCTTCTTCACTGTCAAACTCATTATGGCTATCACGAGCATGGGAATCTGCTGATTTGGAAGAAGGTTGATGTGTATGACGTAGAGAGCCAGGCCTGCTGGAATGGCTTGGGACAACCTCATGAGAGATGGCAGTCTGCCGATTTGATGGCAAAGCCAGGCGACTAGGCTCTGAAGTTTTAGAAGACACTTTCCCCAGCACGGGGTCCGGCTTTCCCTCCACATTACCCGCAAGACCATTATTTTTGGCAGGCGGAGGATGGGAAGAGGTTTTAGAAGGCACATTAGTGTTGGTTTGCCTCAGTTGCTTTGTTTCATTATCTGTGTATTTAGGAACAGGTGAGGCAGAAGAGTGTTGTGCTGCTGATGGCAACAGTGCTGGGGGCTCATGCTTCTCTGGACTCATCTGCCGTGACACCTCTGATGCGTGGGTTCGAACAGAGGTCCTCCCAGAGGCAAGGACAGGGTGGAGTGGCCGACTAGGGGACAAGGGTCTAACATTCCTCCTCTGATCCTGGGCTTTTGGTGGCATCGTTGGAGCTTCTTGGGAGGAACTGCGATCATCTGTCAACTCAGTGGACTGGAGATCAGGTTCCAGCTCTCCCGTCTTTCTAGAAGGTAACTGAGATTTACTTAGGACCCCTCGAGTCAATATTTTATTCTTATATTCAGAAAGAAGACTCTTTTTATCACTAACATTAGGTGAACGAACAGATGACTGCTTAGAGGAAAGCGATGGCTGGACTTTTGAAGAAACAGAAGTTTGAGAAGGAGATGAGCCAGCACTCCCGGTTCTTTTAGCCTCTGAATTATCTTGAACATTTGTTTGTTGCTGAGCAACTGAATCCTCATGAGCAGCTGGTGGGGGAAAAAAGTGTTTATTCACCACAACAGAAGCAGCACAAAAAAGTGACCAAGAGAAGAAACTAGCCAGGAAGCAAGAATGAAACAACTTATGAGAACATGAGACAACAATTATTTCTGTATTAACCAGCCTGTGGAGCCTGGCTGAGTAAGTTTTGGTCTGTAGGAAGGTACCTATGTGGAATTATTGTACCCTGGGTAAAACCTAGAGCAAGTAAAATCAAATATCTAAATGCAGGGACTGCAACATCCTATCAGTGGAACAAAATCTTTAGCAGAGAGCTTAGTCATGTTGATGGCATGGTACTGCATTATCCCATCTGAGCTGTGGCCCATATTTTTAGTTAACTCAGCAAATCTTCTGTCCCCACAACAGCATCATTTTGGCAAGAAGCAAATGCAAGGAGTAGTACCTGAGTAAGATACTCTGACTTTCAAGAGCAGGAGTTGTCAGGAATAGCACAACCAAAGACCCAAAGCATCTATTCTTTGGCCTTTGGATAACAAGAGCACATATTGTATTCATGCAGGAAATAGAGTATGGTATGCTTTTAAGATGTTAAAATGTCCACAAAATGTCATTTTACATGCTGCAGAGCGGCAAACATTTATCTACAAGCACCTTTTTGGACAATATAGTGATGAAAAGCGCTAACAGAAACAGTATTAAGGAATTAAAATCCTACAGGTTAGATGGAGTGCAGAGTCAGTAAGAGCTAACATAACTGGGACCAAGGCAAGAATACACAGACCATGCAATCGGTGCATGGTTTGGTGCTCACCTGCTGGGATGGCGACACTGAAGGCTTTAGACTGAGGACCTGGTCCCCTCCTGTTTGCTGCACGAATTTTGAAAATATAGCGCTCCCCGGCCTGCAGACCATCTATTATGGCTGATGTTGTAGCTCCAGAGTAGGTGATGGACTTTGCTCCAAATGGCTGGAGAGCCGGGGCGTATGAAAGAATGTATTCTGAAATGATTTGGCAGACGGTTGGAAGGAGGAAACTGAAAACAGTCCTGTTTCCAGCGGACAGACTGTATGGGTAGGATGAATTAGAACGTGCATTACTAAATACACGAGCAATGCACGCCAAGTCAACAGCTTCAGTATAAAGACGTGAGAGAGAGATATATACATATATATGTAGGTACGTTGAATATTTGTTCATCGTAACAGACAAAACCAAATCACATCAATGACCTAATGATGGAGACAGAATATGTTAGCTATACCTTTGTAAAAATACACAAGCAACAATGCCCATCAGAGTGAAGTGTCACCAAGAGGAGCCGGACAGCAGCCGTGTGCACTTCCAGAGAAGGTGTGGGGGACATGAGAAAGTTACCGCAGCAACTACTGCACGGTTTGGTGTGCTGCACCAGAGGACATTTTTTTGTTTCTGGACGCCAACTAATAAAGGGAAAAAAAAGAGTCCTCTGAAAAAATTAACTGACGTAAATCAGAAATAAGAGAGGAAACCTACAAAGAGAAAATGCACTGGAGGCAGAAAACATGTATGAACATTGCCAGGAAAATACGCACTGTCCTACTACTTGTGGAATTCTAGTCTGAAGGACTGTACAAACGTTAGGTAGTGCAGATCACTACAGTCAGAATACCCATGTTGTTATGGCTGATGAACCACAAGCAGATTTTAGACTTTCCCAGAGAAAGAGAAATTTTGAACTTACTGATTAGTTACCAAGATACTTGCAATCAACAAAGATGATCCAGAGAATATTCTTCCAAAACATAACTTGCTCACAGTGGTGGACAACACACAATTGCATTGCTGACTGTAGCTATGTCCACAGCAAATAAAAATGTTACAAAATTTTCTTTCCCACAGAAATTATTTGGAAGAACAACAAAATGGTGTATTCACATAATTATCATTCAAGACATCAATATTAAAATCAGGTGATGTTATTCATTACTATTAATTACTTTCTTATCCTACATTTCCAACAAAGCCTCATCACAGCTATAATTGCACTGTACTTTAAGACCCCAGTCATGCAAACGCAGCTCTGCCTGTCCACTGTGGTGAAACTCTACCAGCTCTGAAGGCCATATATTCATTCCTCAGCAGTGCTGGAGCCTGAGGGACATCCCATGAAAACACCAAAGCACTTACTTTAATCTTGGAAACAATACTACTGCAGTCAAATATAAGTGTTTCCAGCTGAGTCTTTGCTTAGAGGGGTTTTAGCTGTAATAAACAGGCCAGTAGGTAAAATTCATGCCTGCATGATTAAGGTTCTTATTCAGAAAAGATATTTCTACAAGGAAATAACAGCCCTGCATATTGCCAAATTGTGGCAATAGCATGCCTGTCCAACAGATTCAAAATCTGACACTCTGTGCTTAACTATAGCCAGGGTCAAGCACCACTGCAGAGAGAGCACAGCAAGGCCTTGCTGCCACTTAAGAAACTCACCCTACTCTCACCTTTCAGTTTAGGATTGCTGTAGTACCTGTGTTCTGTATTAGCTTTCTGTATTGAGAGAAATTTCACCCCTCTAGAACAATTGTAGGCATGAAGACTAGCCTTCCCATTACACCCCCAAGTAGTGTAGGTAAGATCTTAGCCATGTGCAGGCTTTCTTTTGTTTTCAATCCTCTCTAAGAAGTATCAGACCAAAACAGGGTTTTGAAAATAAATTCCAAGGGCTGCCAGTTTTCTCTCTGTATTTAAAGAAACACCATAATACTTGAGGAGTCACAGTGCCATGATGGGAAAACTCTAGAACATAATAACACCTTTAAAACCAGGAAACTTATTTTTTTCTGAATATGAGCCCATATTCATTGTGTTAAGAAATAAGCCATGCATAGATAATCAAAATAAAGAATAAAAAATCATTACTATTTTATATGCAAATGCATTTAATGCTCAGTTTGAAAAAAAAACAAACACTGTATTAGAAGGCATTGGTAAGCTTTGGATTTTTTTTGTTGTTTTAAGAGACACAGGAGTTGCTTTACTTGTGGAGGCACTGGTGTAACTTCTGGCAACTCTCAAATGGCTACTAGAGGGCATTTTCTCCCATTACTTTAATATGTGGTATAAATACATAAAAAGCAGGGTTGAAAGACAAAAGGGCTAAAAGACAAAAATTCCTGATTACCATGTGCTATCAAAACGACTGTGAAGTGCTAATTCAGTGATTTCATTTAGCCAGTATAAATACCATTTCTGTCATTTATTTAGTTTAAAAATAAGACCTCTCCTGGAATACTTTATACTCAGGAAAAACAATGATACATTAGACACATATAAACGTTCAGGCCTTGAATACAGGGCATCTTTAAAATGATTGCCTTGGATGAATCATCTAAAGATCAGCAGAAAAAAATGGACAAAGGTCTATGGACTGCTCAAAATTAGGAGCAGATCTGAAATTTCAGATAAAGTCCCTGCATGACCCTTCTTTAAGAAATAATAATTCTTGAACACAGTTGCAGCTCCACTGAAGCAATTGTCAAGACTCCTACTGACTTCAAAGAGGAAGGAATTCCACCACTGCTCTGAAGAACACATAAAGTAGGTCTTGTATGCAGTCATGGTACGCTTCCCTCCAAGCCAAAGGGTTTTTCAATCCTGAGATGCTACAGTGCTCATAAGGCACACCCAGAAACTTTTATAACCCAAGAACACAATCCTGTCAACCACAGGAGAATGGAAGTGGCCAATAAATCAGTCTGTTCATTTTCAGAGGAAAAGGGAAAAAAAAAAATCCCAGCAAGCGTTTTTTAAAAGCAAGTAAATAGCCGCTGACAAATTATCTTTGTGACCATGTACAATGCTATAGTGCACAAGGTTTATGCATGTTATCTGTTGCAATCACCATTTGGACTTGCTTTTTAAGCTGATAAACTAGAAATAAAACACAATATAAACCCACTCACTTCCTCGGCAACTACCCAACTTTTCCTTCTTCAACTAACTGTTAGAAATCCTTTGGGAAACTTCCTTCTTGAGCTCCATTTCAACCTGCTTATTAATGGAAGAAGAGGTAAACGTGCACACATGACACCCCAGGAAGCTCTGTGACATCCCAGGCACACAGTGACGATGGCTTCCCAGCGGTGGTGCAATGACAATGGGCTGGAAATAATAAAATCTTGCACGTGTATAAGCCATTAACAAGTGAAAAAATCCTAGCACAGTCAGCAGTTCCAGCTTGCTGCAGAGCGGCAGTCTGGCTTAAAGTAGACCAGCTCCTTGAGGGGGTTAAAAACCGACAGTGATGACTTACCTTTGACTTTTCCTTCACTCTCTGGAAGAGCATCCCAGGATGCTGCTACAGAGGTTGGTTTCCCCTTTAGTGGCCATACATCCAAATTTTCAGGGGCACTGGCAGGAGCTGTGAAACAGCCATATGCAGAAGAGGCAAGTAAGAAAAGCTGACCTACACAGCATACACCTTTTGCTCCTTCTACTCATAGCAGAAATGCCTATTCAAAGATAAATGTGAAGAGCACACATGGCTCCAGTCCATGAGTGCCTGTATTACATCTTTGTATCAGACTCCTGTTGTGAAATTTTATTCCATACTTTTAGGAACAGTCTGTCTGCGCAAGACTGCTACTGTGGCTTAGCTGGAATGACATGGTAATTCAGTTGTTATGGGCCACTTCCCTGTACCAAAGGGGCCCCACGGCTTCTCCGTGGTGGAGGCAAGATTTAAATTTGCTGCCCACAGAGGGGGACAGCAGCCAGGCTGCTCCTCCCAAAGGAAGGGGCACACCCAGCTGCAGGGGTCCAAGGTGCTGACCTGTCCCCCAGAAATACTCAAAGCATTTCCTCCTGTTCTTGTCGTGCCACAAGAGCATCCCCCGTGTGCTCTCCAGGACACTGCTGCAGGGACACAGGCAGCAGGACTGAGGCTTTTTCTGTGTTCCCAACACTCTGCTGCCCCAGGTAACCACTTATTCTGTCTTTCCCTCAAGTCAGCCCTATTTCACAGCTCAAACCCTAAAACTTGTGTTACCCCAAGGACCTTTTGAATACATACCCGCCTCTGGGGTCCGTTGGTAAACGGACACGCTCCATTTGCCTTCCTTTTCTCCCTCCAAGATTTGGACAGCAAACTCATACATGGTGTCTGGCACCAGATTCTCCACCAGCACCCGCCGGTTGGACACCTGCTTGTAATCCCACCTTGCCGATTCCCCCTTTTCCCGATAGCGAACACTGTATTGCCTGGGATCAGAAACACATGAAAATAAAAATTCACATGTCGAAACCTAGCATTAGCAGAACCAGAGAGGGACTGGGCTACTTTCCCCTCAGCTAGCCTGCTGGGGCTTACTGGGCAACCTACCAAAACGCAAACCACAAACTACCACCACCACCAAGAGCCAGCATCTTCTAAGCAAACACCTGTGCCCTTCTCTAATGGAGTCTGATTGCTTTCACCCCAAGGGACAGACCACTTTTTCCAGCCTCTTGCTCAAAACACTCCTGCCCGAGGTGAAGCCACAGGGCTTTCCAAACCAAGCCAGGCATCCTGGGGAGCTCCATGCCACCATCTCGCTGCCGCATGGCCATGAGCATGGCTGGACCACTGGGAGCCCTTTGCTCCCAGAGCAGGGCCAGCAGCTTGATTCCCACATGTCTGCCCCAATAACCACTTCCACAATGAAACTGAGAACATCTAAAATTACCACTTCTCCTGCTGTGCCCCTCGGGATGTTTCAGCACCAGGTTGCACAACCCTTCAGTGTTCCCAGGCTGAGCAACACAATCCAGCACTTTCACAGCTTTGGCAGCTTCCAGCCTGTTTCTCTGTTTATTTTGGTCTCCAACTGCTGTGGCATGCTGCTGTGAGCCAAGCTGTCCTGCTCACGGGAGCCCCCGGCCTGCTCAGCCTCAGCTGCACGGGGTTTCTGGAGGATCAGCAGATGCAGGGGGCACTGATGGGCATCTTTCTCATTGTAGTGATGCCTCTTTCACCTGCTGTGTGGTTGTCTTGAAGCTGTAGTCTGTTCTAACAACCCAGCTCAACACCTCGTCTCTGTGGACTGCGCCCTGTCCCCCACCCCTTCTTTCCCCATGCACACATGGGGATTTGCTGACCATGGTGATATACCAGGATTTGAATAGCAAAACATCCCCAGCTGGTGCTGACAACATATCAGAAGGGATCTAAATCCCTGTAGTCCAGCACTTAAACAGACCTGTAAATACTAGAGACTGCAGCACAGGGAGGCAAGGAGGGAACATCACCCCACATTCACCCGTGTCAGGTTTCTAACAGCTTCTCCGAAGCATCCCCCGCCAGCCATTGTCATAGGGAGGGATATGCAAATTCCTATGCCCTAAGGTAAATTATTCTCATAATCAACTGTAATTAAATAAATGCAAAAGCAATCAGTAGTGCATTGGCAGCAGTTCACCTTCAGTATGCATTCAGAAAACACGGGGCTAGCTACCTATTTGCTGCAACCTTCTGTTTTTCATACAGTGGGTCTGTCCAAGCAACGAGCACAGACTGAGAGGACATAACTCGAACAGTTATGTCTTGCGCCACCTCCACCTCTTCCTCCTCTGAAATGGCAAACCGAAAAAGTATATCAATTACAACACTGGAGTTCTCATAAAAAACAGTAACTGTCTTCAGCTAACATTACAATACCCACACAGCACAGATGAATAAGAAATACAGCGGTAGTGGAAACCAAGTACATTGATTACTGGTGGTACCCCATGGAAACATAATTTCTTCTGTTAGTTGTCTGCTTACAAGACCACGGTACTAATATATTCTACAGTCTTTCAATATTCTATCAGTCCCCAAACTGCTACTTATACCAAATGTCTTATTAACATATTGACATTCATCATCTCTGGCAAACTCACTGCTAGAGCTTCCTGGAGAGCAGAAATTTTGCCTCATGAAAAATTTTGATATTTTAAAATCTAGTTTCATTTTGAAGGACAATAAAACAAAGGACTGTCAAAATTCTTCACAAGGGAGAATTCCTGCATATTTTACACCTTCGAGTGCTTCAAACATGTTGTTTCAATTCAGCTTTCTTTTTTTTATGGTATTTAAAGCCAAAAGTTAAAAAAAAATTTAAAGAAAAAAATAATTGAAGTGGGCTGTTTTGACATATCAGAATATTTTTTGCAAATAATTTACAAAACTTTAAAATTAAATGAAATTAATTTTATTTTTTTGAGGTTTTTAATTTTGATGAGGCTCCTTTTTCTATCAGTCCATCAGAGTTTTTCCAGTCTAGTCTACCTATCACCCCATGAAAGATTTATTACTCTTCCTATTAATGTCACAGCGACTATTCCCAAGTCTACCAGAGGCACAGAATGCACAAGGTGCAGCTTTTCAGCCCAAGTTTTACAGAAGAGTAACATTGGAAAAATATTGATGTCTCAGGAAAGGAGCCAGTAAACTCTGGACTATGATTTCATTTGCTAGGGATCCTACTCATGTATGACTGAAGTCCAGAGAAAAACTGCCCTTCTCTTCAGCAGGTGGCACGTTACCCCAAAGGCCAGCACTGCAGGCGCAGAAGGCAGGCAGTAGGGGAGCACATTTCACTTCTTCCAATCAGGTTTTTAATGCCGAGGATTCTCAGACAATTCCAGGTTTTCCAAGCCAAATGGCTACTACATGAAAGTGGCTGAGAGGACCCATCTACTACTCACGAGTGGCTTAGGGGACCTATTCACAAAGTTTTGCAATGGGAGCACCTGAAGAGAGAAAGTGAGCATGAGGAGTAGATGGCATCACCTCCCCAGAAAAGGTGTGAGGTGGGATTTCAGTACACCATGGTTCTCCGTTCTGACAAAGGTGTTCTCCATCACCATCAAAATACCCAAAACACTCTGCCACCCCCATGGCATTCTCATCGTATGTGAGGGGGTGAGAAAGCAGTATGGCATGGAGATGACTCAGAATCTCGCTCATCCACTTTAACCTTGGCAGCAGTATGAAATGCTTTCTTTCCAAAAGGAAGTGAAAATTTTGCTGACCAGGTTTAGGCTTCCAGAAATCATCCCTTCAGAAAAGGGGGCAGAGATTTGTCGAGAAGGCATACTGTTGTGGAGGTCCTGGCTTTGATTTAATCAAGTCTTCTTGTGCAGCAATTGCAGTGCATAACATTTGCCAATAGCTAGAGAGGAGGAGATTTAATAAAAGACAACAAAAAACCCAACAACAGAAACCCAACCAACCATGCTAGAGAGCTGTATCATTTTATTAATCCTGCTTGAATCAGAGAAACAATCGGAGACATCCATCAAGCTCTTTAATGCACAGAGAAAAACCTAGTAGCTCCAGCACCAAAAGACTTGCAGTCTAAAAATCACAACACTGTCTCACTGCATTCAAATGACTCCATGAATTGACAGCAGATGTGAAAGAAACATACCTGTGACTTTTCTTTTAGTCAAGGATGACCTATAGACAGGTTGGCTCCGTCCTTGGGAGCTCCTTGATGGCAGCGAAACCACATGAACTGACTCAGAGGCTATACATGCAGGGGAAAAACAGAGGATTTCCTGTAGCTTTTTTCATTAAAAAAAATATTTGTCTTTTCATGCAGAACTCTGTTTTATTCTTTTCTGAGATAAAAAAGGAGTTAATTTATTTAGTCACAGCACTTATGTCAGTGTGTTCAATATGCATGCAGTAAGAACAGTAAAGTTGGTATTTCAGAAGCCAAAAAGCAAATTATTAACATGAAGAGACAATTGTGAGAGTCCTACATTCTAGGATTGAGTTCTTACGATAATTTGATTATTTAAACAACATTTGTTCTCCCTTTTAAAAAAAACATACTATAAAAGTAACGAAAACAAGAATTAGATGCTCCAAACTATGTTACGCAGTATTTCTCATCAAGGTTAAGTTTGTTACTGAATTCCCACTAAGTCCATGACAAGATTTCCATTGACTTCTGTACTGCCTGGACAGGCTCCCAAACTGCAGAGCAGTGGTATGTGCTGGGCATCAAACAAACAGAAGACAGTCTCCCACACGTATTTGTCTCAACCCTGTCACCTTGGCACGGATGCCAGAGTATCCCCTTCGTGAGCGGTGCATAGAAAGATGAAAAAATTAATACTAGAGAAGGGATGGGAAATAAGTATGAGCAATAAGTTAGGAAAAGGGGGAATAACTGATAAATGTGACTGAGGGGTTCCCTCTCTTTGGAGAAACAGAGATAAAGATGTGTGTTTAATATAATACCGACACAGCAGAAGGGGAAATAGATATTTACATTGCAAAGCCAGGAATTCTGGCAGCCACGTGTGATTTTGGAATCATCACCCATTTTGTAACCCAAGATCAGACTATCTGTGTGACGGGCTTCCAGCCTACAGGAGTTTTGAGAGAAAGAAGCCAAGCCTCGAGCAAACACACCCAAACAGCACAGAGGCAAAGTAAGACTCATGAGTGCAGACCTAGCGCCCACTTGGGCAAGAGGACCTCAGGCATCAGGATAGAGACAGGTCAGCCATAACACAGGCAAGTGACACAAATAGCACAAAGGGAAATGCTCAGCCTCTGGGAAAATAAAACTGTTGCAAACCCCGTTGATACCATTAGATGGGAAACCCTTTAAATCCAGGGCAGGTGATCTAGGACACGAGTGCAAACCATCACAGTGCAGCAGGGCAGGGAGCACAGAAGAGGCCAACCTGACTGTCTCAGGAGCCCTTAGTGACCAGGACCTCATGAAGGAACTGGAGAGCACGGACTCACAAGTGTAACACTCTAGTACAGGGCCCATGAAACAGTTTTAATGGTAAGCATGAATACATCTAATTAACGCATTAATTTTTCTCCACTGGCCTGAAATAATGTAGGGACACAAAGTGTAAGAAGTGGACAAGAAACAATGGATTTCAGAGTGGTCCCACTGCATGCAAGGAGAATCTGAGCTATGGCTCTTCTCCCCAGCACTTCCCTCTGCTATTAATGAGAGTAACTCACAGATGGTGTCTCTTTGACACAGCATCAAGTTGTGCTACACTTTTTACCCTGGTCATCATATTTGTCTGCTAAGAACATGTTACAGAATGCAATTATAGTGAGCACTTTCATTTATAGGAAGAAGTCACTTTGGTGGCTACAACAACATGTGATCTGTGGTCACCTAGGAGCCATAAGGGATTACAGAAGTGTGCAAGCTCAGCTAGACGCCATCAGGGAAACCTGACTCACCTAGTTTTCTCGCTTCCTGATTTTGTCGCTCTTGCAGAAGTGGAGCATAGCTCATCCTTCGGCTGCTCTCTCCATACCCACGGAGGTAACCTTGGGATCTGCTGCGTGGACCCCTGAAGCCTGCTCCATAAGGTGGCTTCCACCGAAAAGATAACTTGCCGTCTGGAGACTGGGTGCGCACTCTCAGAGGTCTGTTTGGCATGTCCTTCTCTTCAAAAAATAAGCAAACACACACACACAAAACCCATCACCGTTATTATGAAGCCCTATTATGGGCTATATAGCATATTTTATATTATATAACAGACACAATATATCTGTTGCAAGCACATCTATTAAATAACATCAGAATAAAGGGCATAATTTTATAGTTTTTTAATTTTGCTATAAAACACAACTGCAGTAATGACAAGTTTTCCAAGTGGGATGTACAATACTCAATAGCGTCTTTTCCCAGGCTCTTTCAGACAGGCTGATGCAAGACACTGAAAGTGAAAACATATCGTAAAACAAGGACTCCTGCCAGAAACTGGGGATGTCTTGCAATCTCTTCCTTCTTTGTTTTTGTTTTTTTTTAAATCCCCTTTCCCTAGTTCAGGCACACCAGTGCTAAAGGTCAGTGTAAAATGAAGCATAGAACTATTTCACGATTTTTAAACTTTCTTTAGAAAGTAATCCACATTAAAAGCAGGTTCTCTTCTCCTAAACCTATCACTGATGGTTCTGCTGTCTGACAGCCTCATATTTAACAACAGGTCTGTTCTGCACATGCTTCAGCTCTTGACTTCCCAAACTCCCATTATACAACCCCTTGAGCATCCAGCACTGTAACAGGTACCTTATGCGAGTCATTAATTTTCACCTTTGCTGGCATGTTGGCAGCATTCTTTTAAGAAGTGACACTGATGCAAGGATTACTCAGGCAGCTAGTTTGGTTGCTCCGAACAGCATCTCCAGTTTTCATGGCATTCTCCATTGCGTATGACCTGCACCATGCTACTGCGCAGGCTGCAAGCAGAGCGGACAGCAGGAAGAAAGGTGCTGGCAGCACCAGTCACTATTGAGATCTCCCACACTTGTAGGGATTTTTTGCCTCTTATCTTTTACATTTCACACTCAAAGCAGGTTTCTCTCAGTCTCTTCTAGCAATGCCATCCCACCAAGCACAAGGTTGCATGAACGTGCCAGCACAGAGGTTACACGATGTGTTCAAACCCTCTCACTTGCTGGCTAAGCCAGTCACTGCAATCACAGCAATGTCAAGAGAACAAGAGGCTGGGACAGCAACAGCTGCCAGAGACCTGGACAGACAAAGAAAGACAATGCACCGAAGTATCGCCTGTCAGAGTAATAGTGAGATCCCCTTTCCAGCCCCAGTTCAGGAGCTCATATTTATTCATAGCAGCACTTAAACATGTTACTTTAAGTATGTCTGATGTCTGCATGTCCCTATATATACCAAAAGCAGGTCCTTTTCCAATATTTCTGCTCAGTGACACCTTCTATAACCAAACTGCTTACTGGTCTTGATCTGCTGACAAGGTTGCATCTTCTTACACACTCCCAACAAATGTTCTTCTATTAAATTACCCTTTGGAAGGGATCACAGCAACTCTTAAAGCTGTTTTCAGAGCTTCTCTTGAAACCCCTGTGAGAAATACACGATTTCAGTGCTGGTGAGGTGTATAACACATGCAGAGAACCACACACTCCCAGGGAACTCTGCTTTTCTACTGAAACACTGGGCAGCAGCTCAGCATGGTAAACCTTGCCTTTTTATTTTGCCTACAGAGAGACGGATCATCAGTTTAAACACATGGACTTCAGCAGCGTCTCTCTTCTGGCTGCTCCTCACCACTCCAGCAAAATGATGCAGCTATAAACCCAGATTAATCAGCCAATTAAGCTGGTTTTACAGACACTTTGTGTTGCCAGAGCAGTGCATACTAGCTGGATCACAGCAGTGGATCTGGTCCTAAGTGTTTAACAAACAATAAATGCTTTTTACTATGCAGTAAATATGGTTGCTTTCATGGGGCTCCCTGACCACTTTTCAAGGAACGTTCTGTCACACGCTCTATTAATAAAACACCTGCTCCCACACAGTTTCTTTTTCTTGCTCTCCTGAGCAGTTGCTCAGCACAGATTTCAAAAACACATTAGTCACTGATCATGTAGGCACACAGCCTTCATTCACAGCACCACCATGGAGAACTGAAAGAGGGCAAATGCAAGTTGGAGAGGACTCCTGGAGGTCTCTTCTCAACTTCCTGCTCAAAGACAAACTACCTCCAACACTTCTTGAGGCCAGCCCTGGTTTTCCCTAGCTCAGCCTTCAAAATCTCCCAGGACGGAGATGACACAGGCTCCCTGTGGACCAGCTCCAGGGCTGCACCAGCTGCCTAGTGTGAAAGCTTTTATCATAGAATCATTGAAGTTGGAGAAGACCTTTCAGATCATCGAGCCCAACCGTTAACCTAGCACTGCCATGTCCACCACTAAACCATGTCCCTAGGCACCACATCTACATGTCTTTTAAATACCTCCAGGGATGGTGACTGAACCACTTCCCTGGGAAGCCTGTTCCAGTGCTTGACAATCCTTCTGGTGAAGAAATTTTTCCTAATATCCAATCTAAACCTCCCCTGATGCAACTTGAGGTCATTTACTCTTGTCTTATCACTTGTAACTTGGGTGAAGAGACTAACACCCACCTCGCTACAACCTCCTTTCAGGGAGTTGTAGAGAGCCATAAGGTCTCCCGTCAGCCTCCTCTTCTCCAGGCTAAACAACCCATTTTCTCAGCTGCTCTTCATAAGACTGGTGCCCTAGATCCTTCGCGAGCTTTGTTGCCCTTCTCTGGACACACTCCAGCAACTCAATGTCTTTCTTGTACTGAGCGGCCCAAAACTGAACACAGTATTCAAGGTGCGGCCTCACCAGTGCTGAGTACAGGGGGATGATCACTTCCCTACTCCTGCTGGCCACACTGTTTCTGAAACATTTTCCTACTGTCCAACCCAAACCTCCCAAACAGCAACTTGTGGCTGCTGCCCAGCGTTACACGTGGCCTGCCACCAGCAAGAAGTGGCTTCCTTGCAGCCCCCAATTAAGCAGCAGTTGGCTGCTATAGAATGTCAGCATATCCTCCTGTTTGTCAGACTGGGCCCCACTCCCACAGCCTCTCCTTGTAGCCCATGTGCCATAGGTAGCCACCACCTCTCCAGATCTCAACATCTCTCCTAAGCAGCCAAGCCCTGGCCGGAGGGGAGTGATGCCTCCCCTCAACCAGCCACCCTCTCCCAGGTGCCTGCGGCTTGCTGGGCTGCGATGCAAGCACACCGTTAGGGTTTCCTTTCGGTGGCCCTGAATGCCACAGAGAACCAACAGCCTGCTGGCCCAGGGTGGCCACGAGGGATGCTGCAGCCCATCAGCTGTGCTCCCCCAGTCAAAGCCGCAGCTTCCAACTGGAATTAAAATAGAGTTATAAGGGACAAAGGATGCAAAAGAAAACAGCCCAGCCAGAGAGCCATAGGGAAAGTATTCAATCTAAAACAAATGTGGCTTTAGGCCAAGAGAAGTTTATCAACTCTAATGCTGAATGCAGGGGATCAGCTGAGATTTTAAAACCAGGGCTTTCTAAGGCTTTGATCACTTTGCTCATGGTAGCACCACACTGCCCATTGTCCCCATTTCTCTAGTTAGCTCCAGTGTCTATTTATCTTCCCTTGTCACAGTTTGACTGGCAGGAATCTGAAGGTATCCAGGATGGAGCTATCAGAGAACGGTTTAAATGGCTTTGCTGGTAACTGCTGAACTGTGTGAAGTCTGTGCCAGGCTTGACAAGAAAGGGATTCTCATTGAAAACAAAGACCAGCAGAAGGAGCTTGCCCACCTTGCTCTAGCCCACAAGCAGGGAGCCATCGGCCTGATCTGGGGTAAGGCTGAAGACCCTGATCTCAGCCACACAGAGGCAGAAGGTGAAGCTAGGTTTGTGCCACCTCCTATGAGCAGCTGCAGGGCTGCTGTCCCGCTGGGCTCAGCTATGCCATAGGACCAATGTTTCCAAGTCAGGACATTTTCCACTCCTTAAGTCCCCCATGGGACAGCAAGCCACTGCCTCCTGCTGTCACAGCCCCTACACCTGTGCACTCTCCTGCCCAGGTCCCCTTTTCTTTTCTTGGCCCCAGGAAATAGCCTGGATTTCCACAGGGAGGATGACCCTGGGACTGCGGAGGCTGAGCAACAGGAAAAGCTCACTGTGTCCTAAAGACGAGAGTTTGGTCCTGCTGGCCAGGCTCACTCATCTTCAAAAAAAAAAAAAAAAAAGATCAAAAACATCCTAAACAAGCTACACTCATCATGGAAGGGGTGGGAGGAGGAAGAAATAAATCCCATGCATCGTTTTTCAAGTCATTCAATTCCCAAAGTAGCCCCTTCCTGTGGGGACACTGAACTCCCCAGGAACAATAGTCTTGAACAGCGCACAGCAAACAAAAAAAGAATTAGATGATGCTGTCACCACAGGTCAAGCACTATGAGGACACATCCCATGATATTCTTGCCTCACTAGGATCCCATTCACTGCACATTTATGTGCTGGATGTGAATGTGGAGATGGAAAGATCTGAACCTGCTCAAGAGACTACACAGTGGATTTTTTTTTTGTCATGCTGGGCTAAAGAAAGCAAAACCTCTTGAAAAATGAAGGCATGATTTCGATCCTAGACCAAGGAAGACAAGAATAGGTCCAAGAGAAAGGGGGTGGGGGTGGAGAGAAGGAGTTGAAACAGGGGAGATCAAAGTCAGTGAAAGAAATACTAGAATAATATAAAAGGTGACAAGGGAATAGGAACACATATGGAAATCTGATGCAGACAGGGAAGAAATCTAGTGCTGAAACAGAGAAAAGGCTAAGAGTGAAGTATCATGGGTGGAAATAAGGGAAGGACTTGACAGAGCTGTAGTCACTGGATGCTGGCCTTCAACAGGACCTTGCACAAATCCTCCAGCCTCCTCCAAACAGATTAATGTGACAATAAAAATTGCATCACTTAAGCACAAATACCCACTAGGTATACAAGTACACCAATCTCAGTAACAGTGGTGCAGAGATCTGTGAATAAAACCTCATCCTCCCAGAGGGAGAAAAGACACAGATTGTATCTGGGAGTTTGCACTTCCAGGGACACAGAAAGTGGTAGATTTACCAACAGGAGGACCAAGCACAAACAGAAACCCAATATCTTGCTCACTACCTGGCATAACACAACCCATGTCACAGGATGGATACGTTGCACTGTTGCTCACTCCCAGCATCAATACCACAGCTCCTTCCAGGCCAGCTGAGTCCAACCCAGATAAATGGGCATCCAGAAATGGCCCAAGACACCAGACACTTCTAGAGCCCCTGAGCAGCAAGGAACATTTCCACTGCTTCCCTGGGCTGCAGTCTGATCCTGCCAGGCATCTCTCCCTACCTTTTGCAACGGTCTAAACTTGGGCAGGTTGCCCAAATCTTCAGTGGAAGATGGCCCTAACAGGTCCCAAGACAAGATTTTGGATCAGCATGAAAGCTGCACAGCTGGCAGCTACTACAGTGCCTGTGGCTTCTCCTATCAGAGACAGTAGATATGACCTTTATGGAAGCATACAGTGCTGCAGCTGCCTGTTCCCCATTTAACACCTACTCTGGCACACCAGGAACACAACTGGAGTTCAGCAAAATCTGGATGAGGTCCCAAACCAGTAGCAATGAAAAAGCTAAGTCTTCAGATGCATTCACTCCCAAACCCTTTTTTTTTTCTGATAAATTTTGGGAACAGCTACCAATTGCTTGATTGAACTGAATGTTGGTTATTCCCCATCTCTCCACTATTTGCCCCTGTAAATATCACTAAGGTTTTTTTCACTTTTTTGTTCCAAAATTGATTCAACAGTTTTCTGGACCTTTGCTCTGGCCAAATTAAATCAACTGGTAAACATCTTCAGACCTCATCTAAAGAGACACCTGCAATTAAAATAAAATCAAGTCCTTTTCTACAGTCTGAAAAAAGAGACAGTCACTCCCTTGTGCTCTCTTCAGTGTAGAAATCCAACCATACCTACAGTTGTAGGCATTTGTGTATAGCATGTTGGCCCCAAAAATGCAGGGCTGATTAAAGCCTCAGTATTGACTTTTTACAGTTGAAATGTCCACTAGTACAGCCAAAGTTTCTCTGTGTGTCAGGACCGTGGGAGAACATTTTACAAATGATGTAAGCCCAGAGCATGAGGTCTAAGCGGAGTGATCCTCTAAACAACCACACAAGGAGGCAGCTTGCACTTGCCAAATCACACAGATTCTTCAGAGGGCCTCATCAATTATCTGGCAAAGGAAAACACAAAATATCTCCAGAAGAAAAGGGAAGTACTGAACCCTGTAATCATTCTAGAGCTGTGGGGGAAAATATCCCAAGCAACCCAAACCTATTAAGATATAAGTGCAAAAAAGTAGTTGAAATACGAGGTCACAAAAAATCAGGCACTTCAATTTCACACCACAAGTCTAGGCACAAAATGTTTGCTTTTGCCTTCCCCAGTCAGCAAAAACTTTTCTACATTTTCTTTCTGTGTGCCATTATTTCAGGACTGGAAAACTTGACCTATAAAATGAGTTTTGCTTCAGGGAGAACACCTATTTGGCACAGTCAGTAGACAACATTCATATAGTCTATAAACATCTACCAACGTCTCTTTTCACTTCAGGCAGAAGTTCAGGAGGTTAAGCACAGTGACCTAGCCTTGGGCAAAGTAACAGCTTGAAGAGAGAAGCTGTAGCTGCTTAGAGGTAACGAACTCATCAGAAAGTGATCAACTGCTTTCATTAGGAAAGGAAAAAAATGCTAACTAGCAAACGAAATCCTGTCATGGGCAACTCGACCAAAAATCATCAGAATCTACACTGCAACAGCAAACTGGTGGGATTTTTTTTTTGTTATTTTGTTTTGGTGGGAGTGGGGGTGGTGAGGTTTTTTATTAGTTTAAAAATGAAGTTCTAAGCATCAGAGTGATTGACTCTGTACCTGGGTTTGAGACTACTGCTGCTTTACCAGGCAAAAGAGTATGGAAGATTAAATAAAATGTGCCAAACTTCTCAGTTCATTCACCCTCCTCAAAGAGTAGATCCCTGTCTTAAGAAGTCCTTAACTGCTTCCCAAGCACAACAAATTGTCCTCTGATTAAATAACCTTGCACCACTGCCAGTCTGCAAGAGCAATCCAGTTTCAGTGCTCAGCAACTCAGTTTACAAATACCCTGCAGCATTCCCACAAAACCCACCACCAGGGCTAGAAAAGTACTTCAGCCAGCTACAGTTCCTAGATCTCTGAGCTATTTCTTTGGGATATAACACTACTGTATACCATGCACCTTCATAAGTGTCCGAGTCCTACCACCATGAAGCTGTCAGCTGTACTTGTAGCAAAACATGATACCGAATAAGTGAAGAGAAAAAAAGAGCCCCTACATTTTGATTCTTCAGCTGGCAACTCTAAAATTTATTCCATCTGTGAGCTAAGACCCTTCATAAAACATCCACACTCCTAAAACCTATTGTGTTTGCCTCTCCTAAATGCAACTGCTTGAGTGGTGACACTCAAGTTCATAGCACATGTGGCAAACACATCCTTGGGCACCTCTACAATTGCGCTTGTTTGGCAACTTGTGAAGCCAGGACAGGCATCTGCCCAGGTATGCAGAAAGACTGGGGGATGCCAGCCCTGCAGGAGGCACCAGAGAAGCCAGACGGGGGAAGCCCCGCACCCAGGCAGCAGTGTTCATGTACCAAGGGATGTATCGTGGCCAGTCCAGGCCAGGATAAGAGTTTATTGTTTCCAAAAACTCTTTGCAACATGATCACCCATCCTTCTTCATGCCACAATGGGCATTGTTTTCCGCAAGGTGCTCTACCATGTTCCAGCAGGTAAATAACTTTCTGCATTGGCTTTAAGGGTTGGGACAATTCTGATACACTGTTTTATTTTTTTACCTGATTTGAAATAGATTATGAAACAGAATGTATTTGAAAAAGGAGAAAGCAGAGCTTTACTAGCAGACACAGGCATCTAAAGCTCTGTAGTTCTTTGTGCAACTCAAGGATTTCAATTCAGTTGTTATTCATGAACAGGAAAAGAAAAACAGCATTTTACCATAACTGAGAGGCACAAGGGAAAGGGAACACCCCAACTTTCTCCTCCAACAAATCACATAGGGGTGGCTGCTTTGCCTCTCGCCTTCACATACTCTCACTGTTACCTATCTCCATACGGCTATCCCAAAGCCACATCAGCAGAAAATTAAAGAAGAAAGAGGACAGACAAAAATATCACAGGAAGATACTTGTTTTCCACCCAAAAATTAATGCACCGTGTCACTTTGGCAAAGTATTACTAGATTTTTTTTTTTAAGTCGATGATCTGATCCAAGCTCCGTTGAGAAAATGGGAGCAATTCCACCAGCTTCAATGAGAGCTGGATCAGGGCCATCCCAAGAAGAGTTCACTCTACAAAGATATTTCCTGCAGTTGGTGAGCCAGCTCAAACAGTGCTGATGTGGCCCTCTGAACCGAGATGTGCTGACTGCTCTAACTCCAGAGGACTCTAGGCTCAGTGATTTACTTCAGACCAGCCATGGCACAGAGCATAGTGGGTCTAGTGGGGCTCTTTGTAGGATTGCAGCAGTTAACACATGTAAAAGTGTAAGTATACGATCAGAGAAAGCAGGACTGAAATGGGAGAACAAATCCAGCCTCAGGCTTACTGGGTTGGTAAGTCTCCTAGCATTTTAAAACGCACTGTCAACCTTGTCCCTATGCGGAGTGATCAACTTTTTTAATGCCACTAATTTATACACTCAGCATCAGATCTTCTGGAAATAAGCCAATCAGTTAAAGCAGTGGAGGAAAGCGACACATAAATCCTTTGTTTCTTGCAGAAAATATATAATCGCTCAGCACATTTCCACGCACTTCTGCTTGGCGCAGAAAGCGGGGACTGGAACGCTTTAGTTCCTGCAAAGCACAAAGGAAAGTGTGCCATAATTCACCAGGCTCCAGCCAGCAGTTTTGGGCAGAGGACCAGTATCCAATGGTAATGTCTGCTTTAAGCAAAGCAATTCATTATACATCTGTAGAAGAGTTACCTGGCATCCAGAGGACATTCTTTAAATTGACAGCATCAACAGAAGTTTCCAGTGCTCCCTTTGAAGAGCCCTCTGAATGCTAAGCACAGCAGGTCTAGGGCATTTTCCAAACTCAACAACATATTTCTATATGATTAATACATGTATTATGACTTACAAACAACTGCCGGTGAGTTATTGAAGGCTTCACATTCTCCCACTGACATCCATGCACAGAATTCCTTCCGCATCAGTGCCCTTTGAAGGACACTCAGTTAGCTAACTGAGCCTGGGGTACCCTCATCTCTCACACCTGCTGCCTTTGACACCTCCTGTCTGGGCTTCTTGGGTGACCAAGCCACTGTGGTGGTGAAAACTCCCAGCAACCCCAAAGGGGCTGCGATTGCACACCACAGCTGTGGCCCTGGTCTGCAAGTGTCCATCTGGGGTGTTGTCCAACACCTGCCCATTCAATGAGTTGGAGGAAAGGTGGTACTGGAGTGACATCACCTTTGGGGGCTCCTTGCAGGGACAGAGCATGCAAAACCAGCCGGCAAAGGCACAGGGATGCCCTGACCGTGGCCGACCTCGGTACTGGGCTGAGCTGGGGGATTAAGAAGCACTTCTGCTATAGGGGCAGATGGGAAAAAGGGCCACAACTGGCGTATTTCAAAATACTTTACATCACAGATCCCTTTCTTATACACCAACCCTGGGCATTACCTTCATTCATCCCACGCATGGCAGAGCAGTCATGTTCAAAGTCAAAACTAGTCTGTGTCCTGTCTGTAAGCTTCCTATCTCCATTGTGAAACACATGCCCTTAACCAAGATGTTTTCCTAATGTCTCAACATCAGTAAGCTTGGAGGACAAGGCAGAAGACCTGCGAGCGGTACAGCTCTGTGCGATGCCACGGCATCTGTACAGACGCCAGCTTCATCCCTGCCCTTCCTGACTCATCCGAAACGATAGATGTACATACTTTTACTATGTTAATATCTACCAGCAAAAATAATTCCAAATACTATTCCAGACCACGAAAAAGACCTTGGTAACTGATCCATAAATCATCATAACAATTTAACAATTTAACTGACTTTTTACTTAACTAACCAGCCACATGAACAGGCTTCCACTAGGTCTGCTGCAGAAACGGTGCTGGGCTGTTCCCTCTAATGCAGGCAGAGGACTTAACATTCCTAGCTCCTCTGGATTTCAGCACTGCCGTGGGGACTTTGAGTCTCCTGAATTTCTATTGTTTAAGGCTTTTTAACATTAACAATTGTGAAAAATAAGATATACGTATAATAATAAAGACATTCTAGCAATATGTGTGTGCTTGCAGGCTTAATATTCCCTATATTTATATATACGTGGATTTAAAACAAAGATATATGACTTACAGATAAAATTTAAAACAGACAATACAAACTGGAAAAAGAAAAAAAAGACACCGCAAAGAAGTAAACATCAAATGGACAATATCAATCAAAGCAGTTGTATTCAAGACAAGGATCTGGTGGTTGTAGTTGCTCGCAGATTAACCAAAATAACAATGTAATGTCCAAAAAAATCAATGTAACTCTGACTGGACCAGTTAGACATTATTCTACTCTACCGTGCAGTGAAAACTCACTGCTGTAAGAACTGTGTCCCATGGCCAGCCACTATGTTTTAAGAAAGATAGAGGCCCACTGAGGGAAGTCAAAAGAAGAATTATAAACATTGTAAAAGATCTGGAAAACGTGACCGCAGAGCTAAAAGAGAGAGGAAACATCACAGCACCCAGGGACTGAGGCACTATGGGCTGTCTCTGAAAACGTAATGCCAAATGGCATTTCTTTCCTTGGTAATTTTTTTGGAGATTTGCTCCTTTTCCCTTGGAAATTCTCTGCTTAAGGGTCATAGCTTTCCAGGCTTACTGAAGATGGTCTGTATCTCAAGCTGAACATGATTATTTAATTATTAACCACTCGTGCTTCTCTGAGCTAGCAGAACCAAGCTAGATCCCGAGGGACAAGCACAGAAGGTGTCAGATTGCTTTTCCATACTATGCTCTACAGGGATAGTATGGAACTCACACATGCTGACAGAGAAGTCACTCTTTTCTATTGATTTATTGGTTTTTAATTGTCTGTCTCTCCTCCCTGAAGACTGTGCCCTTGGTATCTTGTTCCCAATCATGATGTCGTTCATCTAACCCTGCTAGTGTATTTATACAGCCAAATACTTTAAACTGCAAGAAGAAATCAGCGACCATGTTGCGCATCAGGCAGGTACAGGCACTACAAAGAACTGCCACCATCAAACCGAACAGCAGCGTCAAAACAATAACGTGCACAGTCACTGCAACCACACGTGACGCAGAGACGACAGGTATGTGGTTTACACATTCCTTGCCAGGATGTCCTCCTCTTGTCAGTCACCATGAGGATCGAGCCGCCCTCTAAACCTGCTGCCTTAGAGGTCTGACTGGCTGGCTTGAACTGTCATCACAGGAGTTGGAAAAGCTTCATTTGTATCAGCATGGCCATCCAGTGCATATACCTTGGGAAGGGCTTGTCAGCCAAGACTCCCAGACACAAACAACAATGTACCAACCACAGAAACACAGTGATGGATCAAAGCCCACCTCTGGTTACCTGCCCAATGACAACTACAAAAGGCATTGACAACATCTCACAAACAGCTAGTGTGACAAGAAGGTACAAACATGACAGCCGGCAAGGGAGATCTGAGACTCAGTAAGTTGTGCTTTGGTGAACGCATAAACCAAGCAACAAAAAAATTCATAGAAACAGTTCCTCCAACTGGGCTCGAAGCAGTAGCAGCAAAACCCATCTGTTCTGAGCCATACAGCTCCCAGATTCACCACTGTTATGATTTAAAAAAAAAAAAAGGAAAGCTTGTGTTTTCCATCTTTTCACACTCTTCTCAAGAGACGCTGTGGAGAGCTATGGTTTAAGAAAAGCCCCTTTGCTTTATTTTACTTAATTGTGTCACTACAGCATGTATTTTTAACTTATGATCGTCACTTGGAGTCTGACGTTTGTCTCACGAGCACTTAAATATATCCCTCACCACGTGCATTTAAGTTCTTTGAATCAAGACTTCATCCAAAGCTCTTTGGTGCACTCCCAGATGAAACCCTGGTAGCACCCTCTGAATCCATCTTATTTTGAAACCTATTCCCACTCTGGAGAGAGAGGGAGAGGCAGCGGCAGGAAGTCATTTCTCCATCAGGTCCATCAAGACAACAAAAAATCCACCCCGACAGTCCAGAAGAATTGAGCAGGAGGGTTGCGAGCTGTCCTGGCTGCACGGCTCCAGCCCCCAGAGCTCCCTGCTGCCACCCACACAAAGCGCATGGCCCAAGCTCCAGAACACATGGTTTACATCAGGCCACTGTTTCAGTTGCTGGAGAACTACAGCCCCCTCTTTGACTCACCAGCCACTTCTGGGAAAATAAAACATGAAACCCATTCCAGCACCAGGCCTTCTGAAAAATTCCAAGCATAAGGCAGTGAGATAGAGGTGGATGGATATAGCATAGACTGTAAAATCACATACGGTATGTAGAGCTGTAACCCTTCTACAATAAAATCTTCAATTGCTAGGAGAAAATGGAGTGACATTTAGTGAAGAGTGTACTTTGTATCTCATTAAATTTTTAATTATTCTCTACTCCCTAATAAACAAAAAATGGAAAAAGCTGAACATTTGGCAGACCCATTTTGGAAGTGTTTTTAAAAGCGACTACTTCAAAAGCAGCATCAGAAAGTGGCTTTTAAATCTGCCACTCGAACTATCCTTTTATCTAAATCCATCTCCACCTGGCTGTCTAATACTAACTCACATTGGTATTACTCAGCTTTTCCTGCTAGAACTGCTCTTTCTAATTTTGCTTTAGGATTCTCCTCAATGCATCTTTCAAGGTCCTGACATTTGAAGTATTTTAAGTTCTTCATCTGGCGAAACCAATTTTATTTCTGATGTATTGCTCTCTTTGACATGGCCCAACCATATCGGCCAGAGGTACTACCAAAACAACAGACAACATAAGGATTTGTCTTCCCATGCAGGACAGAGCCACAACTCTGACTCCAGCTATTCCTCAAGAGTCCAGCAAACAAATCCAGCAAAACAGCTGGATTAGGTGGCACCATCAGCAGAATTAGGCTTACAGCCTTTAAGCTTTTGATAACAAACAGCTATCAAGTCTATAACATTTGAGTGAGTTTCAAATGTATATGCAAGTATCCTTTTAATCTTTATTTACTGACTTTAAGTCTAACCTTTTCCAGGCTTAAAAATGAAAGGGGATAAGGAGGGAATGAACCTCTGTGGTACTCCAGATTTGACCCAAAGTTCCCTGGCTTCAGTGAGAACCTCTCCTTTAACATGCCTGTCACTGGAAATTTGGTTTGCAAGAAGGGGGCCTCACTGATCTAACAGAAATACAAGTTTATAGCAAAGGTAACCTATTTCTTTTACACTGTCCATACAACAGAGGAATAGCATGAGCTGTCAGTGGGCCTAATAAAGCCATTGATCTCAACCGATTCCTCCACGCACATCCCTTCAGTCCCTTGTCCTCAGGAAGGAAGGAGTATTAGTGCTTCTTCCCCAAGATGCGCCTGAGTTTTCCCAGTGCTGGCACTGAACTGCACCGCAGGACTCCTGGATGTCTCAGCTGACGGCTCCTGTGACGCTCCAACTCTTCCCAGTGGGCAAGGAACTCACATTCCTTGTCTTCAGTAAATATTCAATTGCAGAAATATCACAAATATCAACTTACCACATCTTAAGCCCTGTTGCTGAGATAAGTCAGAGCCTTAGGGCGCTTTAAGTAGTAAACTCTTAATTTAACCTGACTGCAATCACAAGCATGACAAAAGCACAGGATAAAGTTAACTGAGCTTGTTTTCCTCTAGATAATCCTTGTATAGCCTTTTCTCTAGCCCTAGTCAGAAGTTCAGTGACAGGAAGGAAACCTGCCTGAGAAAATCAGACCGTGAACCCACACCGAGCTGCTCATGCTGTGACAAGGCATTGTCTGGAACAAAATGCACCCCTTCAAAGCTTATGTCTTCCCACACTGTGTTCATGACTGTAGTCTCCACATTATTTTCACCTCCAATTTGTTCTTGTTTTCATATTCACATTCTTTATTTACTCAAAAGTGAGGTAATTTCTATGTTTCTGACAGTCTAAACTGAAGCATACTGTACCTCAAAACCATGTCAGGAAAGTAAAAAGCAAGTATAATATTGTCGCAAAACTAGCAGACGTACAATTTTGGTTAGTCCTCTCTTTAAAATCAGGGTCACATGACTCATACTGTGTTTTTGTGCATATTTTGCTGTCAACTCAGGCATTGAAAATACACTGTCCATTGAAGAGAAGAGGTGGACACCACAGAAGAGAAATCTGCCACACAGTGCTGAATACTCAGAAGTCACATCTCTCCTGGGACATCCCTGACTTCCACCTGCCTGCATGCACCATCCTTATGGACTTCTCACAGCTGCCTCTACAAAGCCTGGGGCCTTCAACTGCATTGGCCTTGGATGCACAGTTTAATCAATGTTAAAGCAGCCCATTGGCATCACAAGAGGTAACACTTTCCTTAGTGGAGAGAAAGTGACTTTAAGCCCACTTCACATTGCCCTCTCTGAGTGCAGGAGAAGAAGGCAGGAGAAGAAACAATTCCCTGAGAGACTTCTGAGGCAGCAGAATCCCCCTGAGCACTTCCATGGCTCCTCAGGGCAGACCCAAGGGCACACACACGAGCGCATCTGCCTGCATGGGCAGGACCCATCTGTCACTGGTGTCCAGAACAAGCCCATGGGCTTCAACAGGCCTTTCCACTGTAAGCTCCTGAAAAGCAGGGCTCCCCTTTGCTCTCCGCTGCTCCAGCCTGTTCCTTGTCTTCCTAACAGTTCAAAGGCTGTCAGGGTCATGGGGGTGCTGGAAATGCTCCTTGGAACCCAGGCAGGATTTTGGCTGCACAACCCATGATGTGCAGCAACACTCTCATTCTCCTCTAACAGCTGGGCAATTTTGTCCACAGCAGCAGAAGGCGGCATGAAGATAGCACAAAGCTTACACCAGGATAGATATTATTCCTCTTGTCAAATATACTGACTCTCACACTGAGAGTGGCCACTTCTGAGACATAACCTCTACACTTATTTCTATTAGAAAGAATTGACCCCTGGTACAAATGCACATGGTAAAATCCACCATAGCAGCCGAAAAAAATTACATCATCTGCTAGCACTACTCTGTTTATCTGAAATTCATGATGGTTTCAGGAAAACATAGAATAAGGCAAAAAATTTGCTCAGACTGACTTAATCTCAGTGGCTTTCTCATATTCTGTGAAGCTGGCACTGAGGGAAGGCTTTCTTTAGAGGTCTCCACACGAAGGAACAAATGTAGAGCTTTCTTTAAGTTGAAGATGAAACTGATACTCCTCTACCCACAGCTGATGCCCACACAGGTATGGCTAGATGGGAAGGGTGACCCAGCTGTGCAGGATCACAAGCCCAGGGGTGCCTTTCTCTCCAGCACAGACACCAGCATGGAGCTTGCAGGATGACGCTCTGCCCAGTCTGGACATGGGACCTGGGTCTGGGAGTCACTGCACTGCAGCCTGCTCACATTTATTCTCACCTCCACATGGATGGCTTGGAGGTAAGCCAGCCTATTCCCCTCTAGGTGGGCCTCAAAGGATGCCCGCAGGCGAGGTAGTAAAAAAAAAGAGAGTATTGTTTCTAGGCTGTCATGCATACCCTCCACCACTGCTCCCCTCCCTGCATCCCAGAAGCCTGAGCTAGCTTTGAAGTGGGTTGGCAGGGGACACAAGTCAGAGCCATAGCATGTGCTCTGGTGAGCCAACCTCTGTCCTGCTTCCTGCAGGTATGGCCATAGAACTCCAGGGAGGAAAACACACCTACTAAAATTGCACTGCTCATTAGGATGCTAACTAAACCATGGCAGCATCTTTACGCTGTGCACCTGGACTACTTCTTATGAACCCAAATCTTCACTCCATTGCTCTGCTTTCATGTTAGTGCAATCTCGTTAAAATCAGTGGCACGTTACAGAGGCAGTGAAGTGAAGAATGAGGCCCTGCTCATTCAAAGGCTGATGAAAACATTGTGCGTAATTATCCTGGTGGGAGATACGGACTAGGCTTATGGAAAGTCACAGCAGGCAGCACAGTTCTCTTTCTGCACCAGCTTTAACTCCAACCTCATCAAGCAGTGGTTACCCACATCCATACAGCACAAAGCTTCATATGCTTAGTTCGTATCATTCACTTTATATGTGAATTGTATTTTTAATGAAACACTCCTATTCAAACACCTAATTTCCTTCCAAACCTCACTCAGCTCTTGGCTGCTAGGGCGTTTTATGGCAGATCCTCAAAGCAGGAGACAAATGATAGCTTTCTCTGTATTGGTTTGAGGTGTTGGGTTGTAGGGGGAACTGACAACTCTCAGTCACCTTCACCTTTACATCTCCACTCTACAGAGCCTCTGAAAAATCCATTCATCATGGACACTTTAACACCCACCAAATAGATCACATCAGTCACGTGCGGAAACAGCAACAAGTGTTAACCAAGACACAACTAGCCAAAAACTCATGGCTTCAACTGTTCTTTAGATACCTGG
This sequence comes from Phalacrocorax aristotelis, assembly GCF_949628215.1. Classification (NCBI taxonomy): domain Eukaryota; kingdom Metazoa; phylum Chordata; class Aves; order Suliformes; family Phalacrocoracidae; genus Phalacrocorax; species Phalacrocorax aristotelis. The sequence goes on along the minus strand of NC_134278.1, from coordinate 74,705,518 downwards.
GATTTTGAAAATCCCAGAAAACTGTGACTTTCATACACACACACATACACACACACAAAAAACCAAAACAAAACAAAACAAAAAAACCACAAAGAGGGTCAGTGAGATATTTCTGAAACAAAGATTAGCTTTGAATCCAAAGTGTTGGCAATCTGGATGGCATGGCTTTGCTTTTGGTTCATTCCTTTATGAATATCACAGGCTTCAACAAATCATTTGCCTTAAGGGTTCTGGATTACTTGCCAGTGGGGCTGTTTGTTTACATCTCTCTCCAAAACCACCTCAATATATCTAAACCTGCTCCCTTACCCTGTAAAGTAGCACAGATTTTTTTTATATAATAGAGATTCACATGTTTACGTAAAGTCTTTCCATTCCATCTCTAGTTCAAGTGCACGTTCAACTTTCCATTAGAAACTGCCAAAAATGCCTCAGACTCACAAAGTCAGAGAATAGGAATTCAAGTTTCATCATGCATTGAAGGAAGAAAAAAGTTAAAACTCTCCATTTTTATTTCACATTGCAAACCTTTCATAAATCAGAAAAGTTTGAGAGTTTCCCAAGATACAGGTTTGTTAAGAACAGAACACTGGCTCAACGTTGGTCTCTGCTCTTTCATTAGCATCTCTCAGAGATTAAGTTTCCTCACAAGGGTTTGCAAAACTACATTCTAAAATAACAGCCTTTGCTTCTTCCTCTTCATGGAAAATGCAAATTAAAAACACTAAAACATTATTTATCTACCTGTAATATAAAACTGTTCAAAATTCATGTCTTGAAATAACACCAGTCTTGATTCTTCTAAATAACACATAATAATTCCACATTATTTATTATAAAAGATCTTTCAAAAAGTACATACGTAGCTTTGTACCCTGGAAAGGGAAGCTGGCAGCACACACTCCAAATCTCCCAAAGCGCAAAACTCATAGATACTAGATAAAATGCATGCCAAGAAAATGGCCAGAATAGTAGTATCACTATTCTTAGGACCTCTGCACTAGGTTGGGCTCAGGTAAGAAATGGTGACGCACAGTTCTTCATTACTGATAAATGAACTTCTTATTTAATTTCATTTTCAGAAAGCAAATCTCTGCAGTCTTATTCAAAGCAATGTCTTCATGCAAAGCCCTGGGCTGTATTACACATTACCCATTACACATTACTCCTGTCGTAGCTGAGCAGACATGACTGAGGCAAATGGCAGCAAACACACGCAGTCACCACATCAGTTTACACATCATGGTCAGCTACTAGTTGGGATGCCTAGCAAAGATTTTACCAATTAATACCCTTGAAAAGCAGCTGAACATATAAAAAAGACGCACTTACAGCTCTGCAGGTTTGCAAAAGAGAATTCATGCCACCTTCCTAGGTCTAGCCCAGGAATATCTACAACTGAAAATACAAATATTTACAAAGCAACTGACAGTTTGGCCTCCAAGGTTGAGGTGCAAAACTTGCGGCTTCTTCCCATGCATGAGGATGGAGGAATATACAGCAAGAGGGACATCTGGGGAGGAAAATGAACCTTCAAGTCAACGAAGCCTCTGCAAAAATCAGGAAAGCAAGTCTCAGGAAGGACCATGGTAGACTTCCAAAGTCTTTAACATGCCATAGGTAGCAGCCTGCCGGAGCCATACATTATCAGTGCACATGGACTCCTATTTTGTGTTATTCATGGATTGTTGCTTGAACACCCAAAGGGGTAGATTTTGCAGAACGGGTGGAGTGAAAGGGTGTACTGATACAGTACGCTCTCTGACTGCTGCTAGGCGACCCTCTGACACTGAGCTGGTACTAGTGCAGTTCAGAGGAATGAAGCTTTCAAATACCTAAACGCCCATCCAGAATTGTGTGCTTTGCTTGTCAGCTCTGAACATCCCGACACCAATGTTGGCCAGTCCCTATAATGAGCTCCTGCTGAAAACCAGCCCTTACTTCTATGACAGAAGCATCTTCTACTGTCACAGGGCTTCAAACAGTCCTGCACAGCATGCATGGGATGTTACTCAACAGAGTTATGGGCAGCCTGGATCTGGATGTTCTGTGTGGCCAATGATGGGGAAGCAGCCCTGCAGTGACAGCAGAGACAAATCCCTAGCTTGGATCCCTCAAACCAAAGCTGGCTGCTACTAGCAAGGCAAAGAAATTTGCACCACTTTACAAGTATCTTAAGCAACTCGCTACTGTCTCCTCAGTCAGCCATCTGCTACCATTCAGTAGCACAAACATTTTGTTAAAAGCAGCAAAGCTTCCTGAAACACAGTGATTTCCTTCGATACAAGGGGCCTCAAATTATGCAAAAGCTCCTACGGACATTTCAAAGTTTCACTATTTGCCTTCTCAGTTTTTACAGGGTCTGCTTGTAACCATAACAAAAGTGGGGTTTTTAAAAAATGTATATTTATACAGCACAAGCAGCTTAAAATATATATTTGCAGGAGACCCCTCTTGCTGAAAAAGCAAAATGACTCCTTTCTCATTGCCAAAACTCTTGCAAACCCTATGGCTAATTTTATGGAGGCCCTTATATTTGGATTCATAGGGTCTGTTTCTGCCACCCTTACTGCAGTTATTAGTAGCTTGTTCTGCAAGGCTCTGGTGTTAAGATAAAACTTGTTCCTCCCCAAGGAAAGCAACAGGTAGAATGGTGGGGATGTCCTAAAAATAATCCCCCCTCTCTGCAGGCACACCACCTTCTTTCAGAGACATCCATACTAACTCATCAGCTACTCTGATGCTTGCCCCCACCAGACCCTGAGGTCCATCAATTATCTGAGCTCTCACTTCAGCTCTCTTCACTGGGCTGACATCCTTCCTCTCTCCCTGCTGGTGCTAGAAAAAAAAAAATTGTTTTCTCTTGTATTTCCTTCTCCCTCACCTCCACCGGCACGTACATGGATGGTTCCTTCCCTCCATTCCCAACAGGGAGTGTGGAAACCATCCTCTCCCAGACATGCTCCCTCTGCACTGCTGTGCAGGCATAGCTCTGTCCACACCAGCCTTCCCGCATAGCTACGACTGCCCTGTGCTAGTGCTACATGGGGCAGCTGCCTTGCCACCACCACAAGGAAAGACTTAAGCCAGTACAAAACCATTTCTCTTTTAACTTCACTAAAGCGGTGGTCTGAAATCTATTTCCACCCCTCCAAGGTTTCACACTCATTCTCACTCCCAAGTCACATCATCAGCTGCAGGTTTCCAGCCCAACCTGCACAGCAGGATACCAAACACAACCAGGACACCACAATGTCTTGTACCACTCGTCATCCCTCCCTGAGGGTAATTTAAGCAGCTTATTTTGCAGAGGAAAGCAAGTGTGTTTGTGGCGGTGTCTGGCCCTCAGCAATCAGCACTTCCAAGGGCACGGCACATCCTGCACTTGGGGATTGGACAGCTGGGAGGGCAGCTGAGGAGCACATACGGCCTGAGACCTCTCGTGGCAATAAACAGGTATTACCTTGCACTCAGCAGCTGAAACCCAGCAGCTCTAACCCTGACTGGGAAGGGCTTTCATGAAGATGCACATGGTGCCCGCTGAGGGGTCAGTCACCTGACACCAAATTACGTGTGCACTCGGAGGACCAGTTTGACTTACGGTAGCAATTAAGAGTGAAGAACAGGAACTCAGCACCCTAGCACAGCAATCGTCACATGGCAAACAAAAAAATTCATTACTATACAGATCTAGCATGAAAATTTGGCTCGCTAATATTGCTATTTAAGGTTTAGACTTCCTAGGTTTTCAGCACTGTTGCTGTGCCATCACAGAAGAGCTTATTTTCCTGTTTAATTTCATTTGCTGTTCGATACAGCAAAATAATGTGCATATACTTCCTTCAGCCATGTCCAGTGATTTCAGGGAGTACCAGCACACATAGCAGATAAGCATATGTGCAAGCAAATCGCAAATCACACCCGGATACACAATAGACAAGAGGGAGTCTACGGCAGGGACAACATCAAAACCCATGTCCTGAGTCAGAGAGGGGAACTTGAGCCCACGCACCCCTCTCCAACACAGGGGACAGTCAACTCACTGCTTTGCAAGAATGCTATGTGCAACAACAGTACAAAACTAACAGTCTTTCACTGAGGTTTGATAAAACCCTGTGGAGATACTACTGAGTATCTCACAAAAGATTTCAGTCATTATTTCTTGTTTGAAAAGTTTCAAGTAGAAGAGAACAGTGGCTTATTTGGGGCAGTTTTCCAGCACCACAGCGTGGAAAAAGCACGCAACTCATTTTTAAAACAGGGGCAATGGAGCCCAGGAAAGTTGAGATGTCACTTTGAAAGTTTGCCTTGGACCTATGAATGAAATCAGGTCTTGTGGTCCTCAACCCACCTCCCCATTAATAAGACCTCAGACACTTACTAAATACGTATATTAAAAATACATGCAACCTGAGATCAGGCTGAAGTCTCAGTCCAGCTGAGCCAGATGGAACCTCTCCATCACTGCCATTTGATCTTAAAATGCTTATAATATATTTACTCTGGGAGACAAGAAACATCAAACCAATAGCACAGGGAGGAGAGGAGCCAACGTGAAGCTCAGCTGACACAGACAGTAAGGCTGCAAACACATAACCCAGAGCACCCACTCCTGAAAAGTGCAGCAAGCCTTCTGCCAAGTCCCTGGACTGCTGTCGGCTTCACACTGCTACAGCCTCTCCATGCGTGAGCTCCGGGGCCATCTCCAAAGCATCCGATGCTAAAGACCACACAATTATGTCACTAAACTCAATATGGCTTCAAAAGGTAATGAAAGGGAAAGGCATCCAGACTTTGTGAAAGTGCACCTCAACTGTTCAGGCAGGGCTGGACTCTGACACTGTTAGGTATTTCAGTGGGGCTGCCATGTGAAGCAAGACATGTGAAGCAAGACCCAGAGGGGATAACAGCATCTAAATCCAGCCCTCCACCTATCTGGCTACAGCCTGCATGCTGTGATGCTCTGGCCCAAGGGCCTCAGCAGGCAAAACTAAGGGCCGGCTTCCCAAGACTGAAAACATGAGGCCTGGCTACTTCTGGTGCAGGAAAGCAGGGACCAGAGGGCAAAACCCCAAGGGCTCCCTGCTTCCGATGTTGCCGGAGCAGTGGCAGGGGTGGGCAAGGCGTGCTGCTCCCTCACTCACCTCCCTCAGCAGCAGAAGCATCCAGGGGCTCTGCGAGGGCTGGCCAAGTGGGTGGCAGGGCTCAGGCTGGGCGCTGGACATCGTGAGCCCCCAGCCACGGCAGCATAGTTGGCCAGTCTCATCTGCTGCTTTCTGTTGTGGGAGTTTTAAGGTAAACTCAGTAGTTGTTGCCTGTTACCAACTAAACCCCTTCCCACCATGTACGCACTTCCAAGGATGCCACTCCGAGAGGAGGGATAAAGGACTTCACTACAAAGTACCACAGAAATTATGTTGACTACTCAATTTTGTCTTTTTTTTTTTTCAGAGACGAGGAAAAACTAGCATTCCAGCTCCAGCAGTTCTGCACTTTTTCCCAAAAAAAAAGTTCCAGCCAAAATATTGCAGCCAACTGTACAGTAAACATGACGACAAATAACCATTTGAAGAGCTGCCTCTTATTTTACAGCAGATGTATATAATAAGAACAACTGACTCCTCCAGTGGAAAAATAATCAGTTTAACACCAGAATACAACATTCGGAAAGATTTGCTGGAACCAGGACCATTGCAAGATGCCCAGGAGGACTTGATGACTGAGTAATAGTGAAATAGCTGTGCTGGAACAATGAAATATGCACACACTCCACAGTCCCTGGAGGATAATTTGCTCTGTTTAATGAAGAGCTGATTTGATGATCAAGTTACACGCTGAAGAGGGGTGATTTAAAATGCACACTTCTCCAGACTGTTTTCTAATATGTGCATAGTTAAATTTGGGTGTACCTTTTAGGTTTTCTTCCAGGATGAGCAGACGCTTGGACTACCATCCTGACAACAGGATTTCAGTATTTCATCTGATGTAACCATCAATATTCCTTTTGTTTAGGAAAAGATCTCTTCTTAGAGCACACAATTTCTACATTATTTGAATCTTTCTTCCACCTTTCCTTGTTTCTCTGCTCCTTGGGGCTATTTGCTTTACATATAGACTAACTCTGCCAAATGCAAGCACCTACATCAAAATGGAGCCACACACAGAGACTGATTTCAGAGTGTGGTCAGCTCTTACCGCAGCATGGGGTTGTGACACAGCCAGGCTACGCACACGGGAAGAGCTCCCACACCCCTTGGCGCAGATGTAATTTATGAAGAGCTAATGGCGGGACAGGGCTTACGAGTTCAATGAGAATGAGGTACAACGACTGCTTCTTGGGAAACATGATATAACCTATGCAGATTTTAACCATCCTGAAAATGCTGTGAACGGTACAAAATGATGAATCTTGAACGTATATTTGCAGAAACTCTGAGGGGCAGAGGAGGAGAGGAGGCTTTACATTACACCCCAGAGAGCAGCCCTGGGGAACAGGGGAGGAGGAATTGGTGCCTGTAGAGCTACGTATGTCAGAAACCCAGATACGCGTGCCTTAGGAGGGCAGGACAGGGGCCAAGAGGTCTGGAGAGAGGTGGGTACGAGGATCCCACCAGGACTAAGGAGGCAGAGAGAGCTCAGCAGCCTGCAAGGGCCTTGCTGGGGTCCAGAGGCCATGAGCTGTCAGCACAACCTCCCATCTCCTCGGGCAAGCCAAGACCATGCAATGGAGGAGCCACCATGTAAACACTGTTTGATGTTGCTCTTGTTAACTCTGCTACCCGTATAGTAGTTAAGCACTCAACTGTGTGGCCCACCATAGAACAAGCTCCTTTTTATTACAAGCTTGTCTGAAGTTTAAAGAGGAACCAGGGAAACCTGACACTTTCCAGGTGCTTGTACGTCCCCAAAGGAAACGAATCCAGCGAAGGAAGTGCTGCAGGCAAACGCTGCTGGTGCCCGCAAGTAAGAATAAATGCAAAGCTGGGATCAGAGTATTGGGAGTCCAACTAGCCAGGTACAGACTCTGTGCAAAATGCCCTCACTGGTCTAAATGTCCCATTGGTAAGAAGCAGGCAGTGGAGATGCAGACTAAACCATACCGTCCCTCTAAATCTCTAAACATCCAGGGTGTGGAGGAAAGCTTAGAGACGTGTGTCCCGGAGACTCAGAGAACAGACAGCAAAGCAAAAGATTTCAGCAGTTCTTATTTTTTAAATGTTGTGCTTTTTAAGCCACTGTCTTGATCCTGGCAGTGCTTGTTTTGGCACTGCAGTTTGTGAACAGACTGTTCAACACAGACTGTAGGTTTTGCAGCCAACAGTGCAGTAGAATAAGCAGCAGTATAGCGAACAAATATAAGAAAATGTAAATGTGATTTCAAAGGCTTTATACTGGATCATGCATGGGGAAGGATATTCCAGATTACCTCCTATTTCAAGAAACCCATCACTCCTCTATTGCCCTGAAAATGTCAGCCATACCACTCCTCAGAGGCTATGCAGTGTCAGTGCAAACATAGCCAAAATGCAAGATCTCAGCCCACAACGAAACAAAATACTTGGGGTCCTCATGAGCCAGAGGGAAAGGATCTCCCCAGCTTCAAGGTCCGCTGTTCCACTCTGGATTTCACTGCCTCACAATGCAGTCATCCATCCCTCTCAGCCATGCCAGGCAGGGGCACAGGCTGCAGGGGTGAAGTGATTTCTCATCTTGGGGAGTAACAAAAACACTCATAGTTCCAACCAAATACAATTTCAATTGCACTCAGAGAAACAAAAGCAATCCTGTAGTGCAACACACCAGTGAAATCATCATTGCTTTACGGGGCAGTAAAACAGAAAAGACAAGTGGCGATTTGAGGGGTGAGAAAAGCACAACAGGGAGCACTGATACCTGCCAGAGGGATCAGCGCAGTGTCTGCAGGGCTGGGACTGCCCTCTCAAGGCTGCACAAGAGTGCAGTCTGCCTGCCGCTTCAGGGAGAAAACAGCAGCCCGGAGCTTCCCGAAAGGAAGGCACATCAACCTCTACGCCACCCCCTCTGGAGAAGTGACTGCTTCACCTGCTTAGTGCATTAGCAGTCTATGGGAGGCATAGCTAAACATCCACACTCCCCCCTCGCCCTTGGCAGAAATCACACATGCAATAAGCGGTAAATGATCCCATGATACAAGCATGCACCTGGTTATGAACAGTTTGCTTGGGCAGGTGAGGGGGGGTTAAGGAATACTAATTTAGGAAGATGGGTAACTCAAGTTAAACAAGATAAGCGGATCCTGACATTTCAAAACTAGTAGAAAAAACGCTGGTTCTGCTGCAGGGTTTTGAATATTTGGGCTCACACACAGGCTACCAAATACAGGCTCACTCTGGAGGTCTTTGGTCAGGAAAACGTTCCAAACCTGGTTACACCAGAACTGTAGCAGTGTAAATTGAAGAGACCCAATGCCTGACGCCAGCACATCCCGATGCCACCTTAGCCACACACCTGAGCACTCCCCTAGTGCTGGAGAGAGCTGGGTGACACAGTGAAACAGCTGCCAGCTGGAGAAACCTTGGGTCCTAGAAGAGCAACAGGAATTGAGCCTGGTGAAAAAACTGCTTTGCTTTATTGATCTGAAGATAATGGACCACCAGCAGATGGCTACAACTTGCAGCAGACATTAAGTCCAGCCTCAGTTACCTTGAGACTCGCAAGCCACATTTACCATTTCAGTGTCCTGAATGAGAAATGTCACTATCAATTGAACACTGAATGTATCTGGGGAGGGAGCTATCTTTTTTGGGCTTATGAATGCTCACTCAAAGCACTGGGTCATACAGACAAGATCCCATTTCCTCTGCAGGCAGCTAGAAAGCATGCCACATCTTTCTTTTGCTCCATGGTCTACTCAGCCCCCCTCTATTTTCTTTTTGTATAGCTCAGCTTCTGAAAGCATCTTCTTAGAATAGAACCATAGAATCATTAAGGTTGGAAAAGACCTCTAGGACCATCAAGTCCAACCATCAACCCAACACCACCATGTCTCCTAAACCATGCCCTGAAGTGCCACGTCTACATATTTTTTGAACACCTCCAGGGATGGTGACTCTACCACCTCTCTGGGCAGCCTGTTCCAGTGCCTGACCACTCTCTCAGTAAAGAAATTTTTCCTAATATCCAATCTAAACCTTCCTTGATGCACCCTGAAGCCATTTCCTCTCGTTCTATTGCTAGTGACCTTAATCACATGTCCAGCGAACCTTGGTCCATGTGCTGTCTGAAGAGCAGGAAAGACAGAGTTGGACAGCACAAGGGCTTTCATACCTCTGACACACCCAGAGGCTGGTACAGAGCTATACAGTTAAGACCATTACAGCATTGTCCTAAATAACTGAGAAGATACATTCCTTAGAGCTAAATGAAGTGGAAAATACCCTTGGAGATCCTTCTGCTTTCTCTGTTTGTCACACAGTCTAGACAAGGAGGGAAAATGAGAGCTAGTGCTGCTGTCAGCAAAGCTCTTGTTCTGAGCTCAGCCTGTTCTTAACTTTCCTCCTGAATTTCTCCCACTGGCCACAGGTTGTGCTTGAATATATTTTGTATAAAAGCAACCGAGGAGGGTTTCTGCAGGAGGACTGGTTTCCGCTGTCAGTATGTGCTCTACATCCTTCCACATGCGGGATCTGGCAGCAAGAAACAAAAATCTCTCTTGGCAAAACACAAATGGGAACTGCCCCTACACTGGCTCCAACACAACACCCTTCTCTTACGCTTCCTTGGCCCGAGAGACTGCACATAGCAATCCTGGGCGCAGGCCCCACGCTGACTTTCCATTTTGATAAACAGAAGCAAAGTCAATGACAGCACCAGCCCAGTGCCAGAGCCTCACTGGGGAAAAAATCTTTTCTTTCTTTCCACAGACAAAAATGAAGGGCTCTTTCACTTTGTTTGTCAGAGCCCCTCTGCTGAGCCAAGACAGCCTCCCCATCTCCTAGGCGTGGCGTTCAGGCAAAGGCTCCAAAGTGCTGAGTGAGTTTGGGACAGGTCACCTAGACAGAGCGGGTGCTGGAAGGCGAGGAAAGGAGAATGGGAAGGGAGCATTTAAAACATGGCTAGAAGATGAGAAAGCAGGGCCAAGGGCAGCAAAGGCACCCAGCTTTTAATTCCTGAGAAAGGACTCCAGCACCCACTAGCTCTCCTGCCTGAGACTGCACTTCTTCAGGGCACAGTCTGGGTTTAGTCGCTTACAAACCACCCTAGATTGGAGAAGGAAAGCGGTGCCCATTCAGCACGGCCAGCTCACCACCAGGGACAAGGAGCACACGAGCAGGAGCAGCCCACACGCAAGTCCTGTCCAGCCCCTCTGGGGGTTAACAGTGCAGCGTCTCCACTCAAGTAGGTTTTGGTGTGCTCCAGTGATCCGTAGCTGGGAAGCACACAGCTCTCTGCACCGTACTATGCCAAGACATTTGGGTTTGTTCAGAAATTGGCTTGGTTTTACAGCATATTGGTGTGGGACTGCAAATGAAGAAAGACTGTACTGAAAATGTTGGATGTAACATCCATAAAGTTTCAGATTCCCCTAGATTCGCTTTAGACATTACACAGTCAGAGGAGCAAAAGCCTGCCTGTGCTCAACAGCTAACTTCTCCTCAGAGGCTATGACATTTCCCATGGATGTTGCCCATGCCATCAGCACACAAACTCCCCTGCTCCCTTCCCTCCTTCTCCTCTTGCTTGCCAGAAGGCAGCCCCAGGTACAGCAGATCTGGTTCCCCCTCCTTTTCCCACTGCCACAGAGCAGAGCTACTACAAACCCACCTCCAGGTGAGTGATCCCAGGCTTAACCTGGATGGGCACAGCACATCACAGAAGGAGAGACAGCAGTGGATACATGGGCACCTGCCAGCAAAGCTGCTCTGCTCTCAGACTCCTGCAAATGTGCTCTGCCACTACTCTGCAACTGCGTTCCCTGCGAGCCATGCTCCTTCAGCAGCCCACGAGGAGAGGGCTGTGCAGGGTCTTCCAAGCAGGCTTGAAGATCTTTTCCGTGTTCCAGGTTAAACAGATCTTTCCAGTTTGTTTAGCTGCACACTAAAACGCACCAGGAGCCACAGGTGACGTTAGGTCCTGCCCAGACCTGAGCTGCCGTGGGGGTGAGATGCTAACATCCTTGACTGGCTCCTCTGCAGCTACAGCATTGGGCTGGAGATGGGGCAGCCACTGCGTTCAGGGTGAGGAGCAGGTGTCCCCGTACTGCCCTGGCCACTCTAACCCCAGCAGTTAAAATCTGGCGCTGAAATGCTGAAATGCCTCCGTATATCTCTCCATAACCTGCCTCTCGCCGTGCTCTGGTGCAAAGACCTTGTGGGCTCAAGCAGAGGCAGATCCGGGACTCGGCATTGCCAGCGGTGCAGGCGGCGCCGCGGGGGCTATGGTTAACGCGCACCGCTTCCACGCGGGAAAGGACGGAGAAGATCTGCCACCCCACACCACGACCCCACCTCCAGAGGAGTTTAAACCAGAGGCTGAGAGCCCGGGGAATCCTGACAGCAGCCCCAGCCTCGCCCAGGCTGGGCCAGGATCCGATCCCGAGGCCGCCGGCGGCGGGAATGAAGGACGCGGGGCTGCCCGGTGTCCGCCTCGTCAACCGAGCGAGCGGGGCCCTTCAGCCGACCCCGGAGGGGTCGGCGGGACCCACAGCCGGTGCCGGCGGGAATGAGGCACACACGGGCTCAGGGCAAGAGGGAAGGAGCCCTCCGCCGCCCTCAGCCCGCCTTCGGCCGGGAGATCCTTGCAGGCTGCAGCCCCGCGGCTGTCCCCAGCGCAGCCGAGCCGCCGCGGGCTGACCCGCGGGCGCTCCCGCTGTCCGAGGCCCGCGGGGGTCCCCCAAACCATCGCTGCCGGGTTCGCCCCGTCTCTGCAGACCCCACCCCCACACACACACCCCCGCCTCGGGTCTCCCACCCCGGCCGGCGGGAGGGCAGCGCTGCAGCTGCCGGTCCGCCCGCCCCGGCGCCAGCGGAGGGACCGGCACGAACGCGGGGCAGCGGCAGGTGCCTCTGCCGGGGCAGGCCAGGCGGCCCGGCTCGGCCCGGCTCGGCTCGGCGGGATGTCCCGCCGCCACGCCGCCGCAGCGCCCGTCCCCGGGCCGGGGGGCGATCCCCACGCCACGCCGCGCCGCGCCGCCCCGAAGCACCCGGCCGCCCGTCACCGCAGCACCCCGAAACAGCCCCGCGGCACACCTCCCCGCCGTGCACGGCACCCCACAGGGGCGAGCAGGGCACGCCAGGCGCAGGGGCCGGCAGCGACACGCGTGGGCCAGCAGGCGCTCACCCACGGGCGGGCAGAGCGGGGAGCTGCCTACCTGGCGCGGCGGCGGGCAGCAGGGCGGCCAGGAGCAGCAGGGCGGCCCAGGGCCGCGACGGGGCGCGGGGGGCGGCGGGCCCCGCCATGGGGACGGGGGGCGCGGGGCGCGGGAGCGGCGGGGCGCGGAGCTGACGCCCGCCCGGCGTCCGTCTCCGCGGGGCTGCCCCGCTCCTTCCTGCGCGCCCCGCCGTCTCCTCCTCCCGGGCTGCCGGGAGACTGCAGCGGGGCGGCCCCGCGGAGGCGAGCGCCGGCCCTCCGCCCCCCGCGGCGCCCCGGCCCCGGCCCCGGCCCGCCCGGCACCCCAGGGCCCGCCCCGGCCGTAGGTGCCGGCAGCATCCCCCGCCCTTGCGTGCGCTCACCTGGCTCCTGCACAAAGCTTTTCCCCGCGAGATCGCCGGCTCTGAGCCTGTCCCTCAGCACCCAGGGGAGTTGCAGCTGGCCCACGCGTGTTACACACGCACCGTTCTCCCTTTTGTCTCGTCCCCTGCGGCACCGCGCACTCCCGGCCCGGGTGGGTACCCAGACCCAGGCGGGCACAGGCAGGCATGGCCTGCCTGCCACCCTTCTACGCACGGTTTGGGTGCCCATCCCTCCCACCTGCCCCCGGGCTCCTGCCCAAGCCATCGACGCGGTTGGGCTCAAGGCTGGGTGTAGGTGACAATGTGGACACCGCGTCCTGCCCAATCCATCGAGGCTGCACATGAGGCTGGACTTAAGCCTGGGTGAAGGTGACAGCGTGGACACCACGTCCTGCCCAAGCCTCTCCTCGGGGAGCACAGTGGCATGGCAGTGCTGCCCGCACAGCCCTGCCTTGGCTTGGGTTTGACCTCCTTCCCCTTCCCCCGTGGGTCCTGCGCCCTCAGCAGCTGCCTGGCAGCGGCACGTCAGTCACAGAGCTGTAACTATTGGTTCTCCTGCTGCAGGAGTGGGGAGGCCCGGGGGTATCCCCACCACCACCTTGCAGCTGGAATATGAATGACTGTACAGGACTTCTACACAGTGTCTTTCCTTCTTCGTATCATCTTTTGTTCTTTCTGTACTTACATCTGCTCAGGAGATTTGCTTCAGTCCAGTCTTAGACTTCTCAATCAGGCTCCTTTGACTTCCTCCAACCCCCATCTACGTTTGGCTGCACCACTGAAGGAGACCCGTATTTTCACAACAATGTCCTCTTTGCAGAAATTAGGCAAAAAAAAAAAAAAAAATCAAAAAGGGGGCCTTACAGTTCTTGCCTGCTATGAAGGGAGAGGTAAGATACAAGAGTTTCTGCAGGGACTGGGAAAAATATACACCACATTTCCTGTCAGAAAAAAAAAAAACAACAACAAACAAACAGACAAAACAAGTAAAAGCACAATTCAAAGAAAGGCAAATAACATGGGCAGGCTTTACACAGGAATCTGGCAGGTGCCATCTCTGCACCTGCTTCTGCCCAGATGCCCATCCTGGCATGCTGCTGCACAGCCCCGTGGCTGAGACGTGGGGGACTGGCACAGAGCCGGATCTGAAGTCTCAGGCTACACCTCTGCTACTGGACGTACCGGCTCCAGGGACTCTGGTCCCGCTCACTGCTCCAGCCCTCCTGCCCAAGCTGCTCAGGCACCCCCTGCCCACGGGAGCACACAGGCACCGTCTGCGCTGCTAACAGTGGGCACGCAGTCTCCTTTGGGCCCTGGCAGTTACATGTGTGCATTTTCATCAGTTCGTGGTGTCCAAAATGAGAGGATAACTGTGTTAACTGACGAGCTGAATGGTGCTTTCATAGAAAAACGCTGTGGGCTGCATGCCCTGGTGATGTTACAGTGGGAGTGGTGTTGGGGGACTCTGTGGGGCACAGGGAGCCAAACCTGGTGCCAGCTGATCCATACTGGGAATGGGGCAGCCCCTTGCAGAACTGCACCTGGGTTTTGTTTCAGAGCAAGGTGACCATTGCATCCCGGTCGGGAGCCCTAGAGCAGGCTGACACTTGAGCAGCTATGCACAAGGTGGCCCAAAAGTGAAGCGGGAAGCCAAATTGCGCGACGGCATAGGCACACCGTGGCAAGCAAAGGGAGCCAGTCCCAGCCCTTAGCTGTGGGGGTCTCCAGAAGACTGCAGAAGACTGTCTTTCACCACTCCTGAAGTATTTCCTCCCAGAACCTGAGTGCTACAGCCTGGGAGAGGGTTTTAAAAACAAAGCAGCATATTAAAAAGAGGGAGTCTCTAGATGACAGGGTTTCAGACAGCTCAAGGTGGGTCACATCTGTAATACCACATGTTCAGTATATTGCTGCCTGCTGTAGCCTGTTGGCTCCACATTGAAACAAGCAATATTGGTAACTTTCTCCTCTTCTCACTTTTCACTGTTCCCCTCATTGCTCTGCCTGCTGCCCCTGTTGCTTGAGCATCACTGCTTCGTTATCCCTCTTCAGCTTTGATTCTCCCCTTCATGAGGGGCCTCCTCAAGGATGGAGCCTGCAGTGCAATAGTGTCGGTCATGCAGTGGTGTACTGAGCTTAGCTAACCTTGTACATGAAATGCCACCTGCGTCCTGAGTGCAACTTTTAAAGGCTTTTTCTGGATTATGAGTCAAGGGCTGACTTGAACACCAACTAGTTAACTACATATGCAATTCTCACATGGGGAAGCAGCTATTCCTGAGAGAAGGCAAACTACACTAGCAAGGCATGACAGCTAGGGGAAACAAAGCCACCCAGACTGAGAGATCTGAATATTTGGGTCAAAAGTTTTAACAAATGGAACCGAGTAAAGATCTATTAGAGTCTGGGATCTCAGCACTACAGAAAACCAAATCCTGCCTAAAATCTGTAGCAAGAGCATTTCTGTTTGAGGAAGGTATTATCGAACACGGGGCCATTTGGGAATTGCAGTGGATGTAGATACTGAACAACATAGCTGTGCCAGTAATCCCCGACAGGGACATGTGAAATTGCTCTCAGGATCAAAGGGTACCTGGCAAGGCAGGAGGCCCAGCCTTAGCATGCCCCTCCAGCATTCACATGCCGCCCCATCTCCCCCAGGCTGGTCATGGGTGGCAGCGGCAACACAGGCACCCTCCATGGGAGCTGACATCACTCAGCAGGCTCAAGCCCACTTGCTGCTTTTAAAATACCATTAAAATAGCATTTTAAAATACCTCTGAAAAGGGCAAAACACTGCAATTTCCAGCTGGAGGGAAAATGGTATATAGATGTATTGGAAAGGGTGAATCCTTGCAGAGTTCACAAATCTGAAAGGTTTGATGTTTCCTTCAGTTGTTTCCTGACAGCCCACCCTGTGCAAGCGCATCCAGGAGAGAGAGAGGATTGAATATGCAGCAGTGCAGCCGTCCGCCTGGATGAAACTACCAAGATACAATGTTTCAATGAGTATGGACTTGTTCCTACGGTAATGTGGAAATCTGTTGTTTTGGGTTTTTTTTTTCCAGGAAAGGCATTTTCTGCAATCAGCCATCTGACATTAGTGTAACATCTAAGATTAAATTATAGCCCAAACCAAAACAAGGGATATTTGGGATTGCTGATACTTTCTCTTTTGTGTATGCAAATGCCACATGGGGCCAGACAAATAATCACTGTATGCTGGAGAATCCCCAAGCAAAGATGATGCAGCATACCAGCAGCTTGCTTTCTGGATTTCTTAAAAACTCATTGCAGCGGGTCCTCAACTGGCACAACCTAGCAGAGCTCCTTGCCTCATCTCCTTTCATCCTCTTTTGAGCTCTGCTAATTATACCAGCTAATGAAACAGCTTTTTGCACTCGGCAAACAAACTTCTTCACTCTTGACTTCCAGAATGTTTGTCATTAACGCAAAGGGAAGATAGCTGCAGCTTCTGGGGTAGAAGTGGTAATCCCACCACTTTGCAGAGGCAGGTTTATAAATGGAAGAGACAGACAGAGAGAAGCATGTAAAAGAAGAATTTTAGTAAGCCAAATTGCCCAGATATTTATAAGCAACCTCAAGGGTTCTGTACAGAGAGTTTCCCTCCTCCACAATCCGGAGCATGGGCTGCAGCTCACTTGGACATAAGCAAGCAGGATCCGGCCCCAGCATCAGTACAGGTATGGATGTGGCAGCATGGGCTGTGATACAGGCATGGTTCAGCACCCAGCAGCTAAAGTCACATCTGCTGTGACAAGTGTCGAAGGAGCTAGCTTCCACACAAGTGGCAGTCACAGCTTTGGATCCAGGTGAAAACATAGCAGCCTTTCACTAAATTCTGGTGACATTTGCTTTATTTTACATTACAGAAGTAGGAATGCTGCATTAAACACTGGTAAGGGAGTTCCTGACCACTTTTTTCTAATGGCGATCATCACTCCACATCTTTTTTTAAATAATTTGAGACCCTTGTCCTGTGAACATTTTGCATGTTTAACATTAAACCTGCACAAAGCGCAAGGACTATTTATATGCATAAGCCTAAGCATCTATTTTACTTCAAGATGAACAGAAACAGTTTTAAGCATATTAGTCATGTAATGCTTTTGAATTGAAGTGTACGATTCTGTTGAAGGCCACTAACAGAGAGAAAAGAGGCTGAAAGAGAGCCAGGAAATGCCTTCCAGCCATGTAAAACTCCTATGAGCGCCTGGTAACCAGCCCTCTTCCTTGCACGTTGCCGTGTTTCAGCGTGAGCATGTGCACAGGTTGGGAGAAGCACAGATAGCTGCATCACATAAAATAAATGCTCATTTTTCAAAAAGAAGACCAGGTAGGATATGTGTTTGTTATGGGCAAATCACTAGTAGTCAATAATTTATTTGCTGAATTTTGCCTCTTCCTCTGGCTCTTACTTGCCTGTAAACAGTTTCTTTACTGTATTTGTTAATTAATACCCCCCACAGAAACCAAAAGAAAGATTTCCATTATTTTAATAATAAAATTATTCTAGGTACAGGTTCAAAAACACTGTCAGAAGAAACTGAAATGTTGATTAAGTTAGAATTAAATGAAATTACCAGATGAATGTCAATGCAGTCTGAATTCTTGTATGCCCATCTGGTAGACTCATATAAACAAAAATGAAAGAAGAGGAGATTATGTCATTAACAAATGCCTGCACTTAAACAAGGAGCAACTAAGGTTTTTCAGGCAGCCGTAGAGCTGGTGTTCCTTGCTTCTTGAGTTGTTTATGTCTGAAACCATGTCTTTTCCATGCCATCTCCCTCACTGAAATGCCAATGTTTTGACTTTTAGGGGCAAAATGCCCAGCACTACTTCTGTTGTGCTCCATTTTAGCAGGTCCTCCTTCCCACAAAGCCAAGGCAAGGCGGTTTGGTTTCCAGCCCTGTGCCATCAAATGCTGTTATCTTCTCCCCCAAGCAGGCGCTGTTCTGTCTGCACGTGCTGTGCAAGCACACCTTGGTCCAGAGAGCAAACCCCATGAAAATGGCTGTTCAGACATCTGGTCAGGCCACACAGCCAAGAGGGCTGTGGTGCAGGCTGAGGCGACCACATGAAGCAGAGCAGCGCGAGCAGGGCAGTTGCAGTTGGCTTCATTCAGACCAATAGTTTTACAGTGAGAGAGCACTGGGAGCTGGGGGTTTGTGGGGTTACATCTTTTGGAAGGAATAGCACCCCAGCCTGCCTCCTCCAGAAGATGGTTATATCAGCCTATTTATTCTAAGATTTTTTCATTTGGTCATTTTTCTCACCTTTTTATCGGTCTGCCTCTGGAGGAGTCTCTCAGTTATTCCTACAATTAATACATCCACCTCCAAATCCTGATTCTCCATTTTCTCTTTCCCGTACTCTGCCTATATAGAGACTAATTATCTGACTTGTTGAGCGTGGGTGTCAGTAAGAGATTTCTGCTCCTCCCCATTAAACAGCCTCAGCTTCTAGTGCAAATGAATGTTTTCCTTGGACTGTTTATGGATATGGAGATAGCACTGTGTTACTCTACAATGTGATTTTGTCAGAACAGTGAGTGTAAGAACACGATGGCATGATTCCCCATTCCTCATCTCTTGGCAAGACTGAGTTAATGTAATTCAGCCACAGAGTTGTAGCCTTTGCTGCTTCACCAGACACCTTTCAGCACTGCAACTAGTCAGCAATAAAATAGCAATAAAAAAGCCTGAGCCCAGCCGTGGGACTGACAACTCATTGAAAAGAACGGTGGGTAAATGAAGCAAGCCCTGAAGCTTGTCAAACCTGGGCGCTGTTGACTGCCTGAAGCTGACCTCTGCCAGTCTTATGCCCGGACATCAATGTTCACACCCTGAGGACTATCAGGAGAAGAACTAACTGACGTGAACATCGATGATGGGCACCATGAGAGAATCAACCTTGGCTGACCTGGTTCAAGACCATTTCAACTGCTAAAGCTCACTGTCAGCACAAAGTATTGAGTCCTTGCCCTGGTTTCAGCTGGGATAGAGTTAAATTTCTTTGTAGTAGCTAGTATGGGGCTATGTTTTGGAGTTTTGCTGGAAACAGTGGTGATAACGTGGAGATGTTTTAGTTGTTGCTAAGTAGTGCTTACGCTGGTCAAGGACTTTTTCAGCTCCCCGTGCTCTGCCGGGTGCACAAGAAGCTGGGAGGGGGCACAGCCGGGACAGCTGACCCCAACTGGCCAAAGGGATATTCCATACCATATGACGTCATGCTCAGTATATAAAGCTGGGAGAAGAAGAAGGAAGGAGGGGCGTTTGGAGTGATGGTGTTTGTCTTCCCAAGTAACCGTTACGTGTGATGGAGCCCTGCTTTCCTGGGGATGGCTGCACACCTGCCTGCCGATGGGAAGTGGTGAATGAATTCCTTGGTTTGCTTTGCTTCTGCATGCAGCTTTTGCTTTACCTATTAAACTGTCTTTATCTCAAACCATGAGTTACCTCACTTTTACTGTTCCGATTCTCTCCCCCGTCCCACCAGGGGGGAGTGAGCGAGTGCCTGCCTGGTGCTTGGTTGCTGACCTGGGCTAAACCACAACAGTCCTGAAAGCTTAATCTTGGCAAGCAGCAGTCTAACAAAGTGTGTCAGCTTGGCCGCTCTTACCACGGGTCCTTCCAAATCAGACACAATCATGGCTGCTGCTAGAGCAGGAAAAAATGCCTCATCCCTCTGCACTGAGCCCCCACAACAGGAGATCACTGAACCGGAAAGCACATGGAGTTTCAAAGCTGCAGTTCCTGCATGGTTTTTGTTCCTCCATATTGCAGCTGGTGGTAATGTTGAGACACTGCACTGGAGAAAAGCCTCAAGTGGAGACATTGGTTGCGGGTCTGAATGAACCCCTGACTTGTGACACTGTGCCAAAATTAGGTGATTTCCACCATAGCACCAAGGGGTAGATGGCATCTGAGCTGTGTGAACAGGCCCTGCAGCACAGCCTGCCTACCTGACAGAGAGTTTAGGACTTCTAGACCCCCATTTTCACTCTCCTCTTAACTCCTACAGCAGGAGCTACAGCACTCTGCCAGCAATCAGGAGCGTTGAGGACACGGGTGGGGCTGCCCTTACTTGCTGCTCCTCTTTGCCTGGTGACACCATGGCCAGCAGCTCAGAGGGGTGATTACAGGGAAGCTCCTGTGCTGCCAGCCCCAGGGACTGAGACAGGAACGGGAACAGGAACAGGGACAGAGCTGGGGACAGGGAGGTCTGGGCCTGTGAGGAAAGGGCTCTTACCAGGCTCAGCACTTGCAGGGATTATGAGAGGATCAGGCATGCTTTGCAAAGATGAGCACCTCTGAGGATTCAACTCCCAACTTTAATAAGTCTGCTGGACCCTTATAAACTTGAGATTTGTCCAAGCTCGTTTTCCCTCACTCTCGCCATCTCCCCCACCAGGGAGCAAGTGACAGCCTGCTCCTGATAGTCACCTCCAAGAAATTCATGTTCATGGAAACTTAGGAGTAAGAAGACAACTATTTTTTTACAGCAGTAGAGCATATTCCTTCTCTGTGGTCCTTCTGCTAAAAAAGCAGGCTATTGTAATGTGTCCGTTTGGCAAGAAAAAAACTAAGATCGATCAATGGCTTGGCGTTACTTTTTCCTTAATAAATGCAACTTCTTTGCTCTCACAGTGGTTTTTTTTAGGGATATTGTTTACTCCAGCTTCAGCCCTACTCAGACCATTTGGAATTCAAATAAACTGCATCGCATTGCGTTTTCTGGCAGGCACTCAATGCAATGAATTTCAAACTAGTGTTTGATTTTGTCAGCTACAAGGCAGAGAGGCATCTCACTAGTTAAGACTAATTCTTCCAGTTGCTACACAGCATGACCCCATAAATTTGCTGCCATTCACATCATTGAGGTCATGTTATCCCTCAGTAACAGCATCCCAAAAACATGGTAAAGTGCAGATGGTGATCTGCAGAGTTAGGAGACTTTGAACCTGTGGTATTTAATACCTGGAATTAACTGTGGGTGTATCTACTGACATTTGGAAGCAAGATAAAAGATTTTCAACCTCTAGGGTGATTCATAAAGACTTAAAATATTTGGAGTTATTTGTGGTTGCAGATCTTAAAAAGATAATTGAAAAAGTGTTGACCAGACATGACTTTTCATTAATTAGATAGATAAGAAGAACAAATGAACTCTTTTGAGGTCAACAGATCTTCCCAAAAATATGATTCCCCGTCCCACCAAAAAATTATTGTTATATATTTTTTCAAGTCAAGGTTTCCCAAAGAGCTTTACAAAATGCTCCACGATAAGCATAAAGACAGAGTATCGTTCAGACCTATTATACACTCTGACTCATGCAGAGCACGGACTATTTAAAGCTAGCTTTAAAGGGGGATCCTGGCCAAGGCCTCCTCCCTCCCACTCATTTTGTATACAGGAATTAGCCAGAGCCCCCCTGTTTCCTCACATGCTTCAAGCAAGTCTCCTGCAGCACTGAGATGGTTGTGCTTCCCCTTCCTCTTCAGAAAGAGCCCTGCCACCAAGCAGCCCAATTGCCTAAATCTTCATGTCAGCCTGGCGACTGGAAACAATACCACTGTTGCACAAGCCAACTCCCAAAACATTGAATGGTCGTGCCTGTTTTCTTCATGAATGGTCTTCCTGTCACCACGACCATGAGGAAGGCCAGATCCCTGGCCCAAGCCCTGGATGCCACCCTACAAGAGCCGGGTACTTCTGCTACACTGCTCGGCAGCAGGCACTGCTGATATTTGGCTCTTGCAACTCGTTGCCCAAATAAGGTTTCCCTGACCATGCAGTTATCATCTCTGTCAGATGTGTAGGCTCAGATGGATGGCCCCGAAGTGGCACAGCATTGCCTGACTGATCTCACAGGGGACAGCTTGGAGGGCAGCATGCCCCCCAGGCACAGCTGGGGCTGCCAGATGGGACTGGAAGATGCTACCAACATGCTCCAGCTCTGCCTGGTAACAAGGAGGATGCTTTGCCGAACACGAGACCACCATGCTGTGAAGGGCACAGCTCTGCGGCTGCTGCCTCAGGAGAAAGATTTTTCCAATGTATGATGGCTTTGCACACTTGAAGAACCAATTTGGAAACACAGTATAGCACCACCTTGGCAAAGCTCTTCTGCAGTTGTGTTGTTCAGGGTGTTTTACCCTTCAGCTTTGCATTGATGAAGTTCTTACTCTGCCATAGGGACAAGGTACTTTTATTTGAGACACCTGGCCTGGGACGACTCATTTCCAGTTTTGTCTGCTCTTGCACCCACTCCCTTCAGAGCGTTACTCTAAATCATTTTCTTAACTCTATCTTTGCCCTCTTGCTGCCTAGCACCTCCTGACTCCTTGTCAAAGCCTTATCAAAGGCTTCTCTTTTCACCTTTCAGACATTCCCTAGGTGACCATTCTCAGCCTCTATCATCCTTCAGCCTTTGACATTACCTTGCTTTCTCCCATATAGACTTTCTGCCTGTGAAAAATTGCTGTGAAGGTCTCATCTCTACTCAGGGCTCATCTCTTTAACAAGGCACTCAGCTCTCGTTTCTGATACTGTCAAAGCAGAATGACTTCCTGGTAGTCTCCCATAACATCCTCACAGGCAAGCTAAGGAAGTGTGGGTTGGATGAGTGGACAGTGAGGTGGACAGAGAACTGGCTTAACAACAGAACTCAGAGAGTCATGATCAATGGAGCAGAGTCTGGTTGGAGGCCTGTAACTAGTGGTGATCCCCAGGGGTCTGTGTTGGGTCCAGTCCTGTTCAACATATACATCAATGACCTGGATGAAGGGACAAAGTGTACCCTCAGCAAGTTTGCTGATGATACCAAGCTGGGAGGAGTGGCTGATACACCAGAAGGCTGTGCTGCCATCCAGCAAGACCTGGACAGGCTGGAGAGCTGGGCCCAGGGGAACCTCATGAAATGCAACAAGAGCAAGTGCAAGGTCGTGCACCTGGGAAGGAACAACCCCATGCACCAGTACAGGCTGGGGGCTGAAATACTGGAAAGCGGCTCTGTTGAGAGGGACCTGGGAGTGCCGGTGGACAGCAAGTTGACCATGAGCCAACACTGTGGCCTTGTGGCCAAGAAGGCCAATGGTATCCTGAGCTGCATTAAAAGGAGTGTGGCCAGCAGGTCGAGAGCAGTTATCCTCCCCCTCTACTCTGCCCTAGTGAGACCACATTAGGAGTACTGTGTCCAGTTTTGGGCCCCGCAGTTTAAGAAGGACATGGAACTGCTCAAGCAACTCCAGCAGAGAGCGGCCAAGACGATCAGGGGACTGGAGCATCCCTCTTATGAGGAAAGGCTGAGACACCTGGGTTTGTTCAGCCTGGAGAAGAGAAGACTGAGGGGGGGATCTTATCAATACCCATAGATATCTAAAGGGTGGGTGTCAGGAGGATGAGACTAGGCTCTTTTCAATAGTGCCCAATGACAGGACAGGGGGCAATGGGCACAAGCTGGAACACAGGAAGTTCCACCCAAACATGAGAAAAAACTTCTTTCTTGTGAGGGTGACAAAGCAGTGGCACAGGCTGCCCAGAGTCTCCTTCCCTGGAGACATTCAAAATTCGCCTGGATGCGCCCCTGTGCCCCCTGCTCTGGGTGCGCCTGCTCAAGCAGGGGGGTTGGACAAGATGATCTCCAGAGGTCCCTTCCAACCACTACGATTCTGTGACTCTGGGATTCTGTGACTCTTCCTCCTTCTGTCCTTCCTTCCTCTAGCCCTGTCTTGGAAAAGAGAGTTGTACCATGGCCTATCCACATTGGGACACTCAGAAAAATTCACAAAAATTGTGAAGTGAAACTGGCTTAAACAACTGAGTCATCTTCTCTTTGAATTAGAACACCCATGCAGATAGATTGAGATGAGATTTTAACTAATTCCCTTCACATTTATACTTGCAGGTAATCTAGATTACCTCCACAGGCACCCACCTTTGAAAGACTCTTGCCACATCATGGTGACTTCTCACCAATCTCCAATGACTGGCTGTTGTATGTCTTTCCTTTTTCTGCCTGTAGGCACTTCTTGGAAGGATTCATCTCTTTTGTCCTGCTGTGTAACACCTAGAAGAACAAGACCTCAACCTCCACTGGGCTCTGGTGGCACCAGCATTAACAAGGTCTAGAGCTGCTGTGCCTCAGAGTCAGGGCTGCACTGGGTGGCAGTACCCCATCCAAACTGTACTGCAAGGGGAACTGGCATCAATTTTCTGGCAGGAGAAGAGGCTGCCTGAAGGGAAACCACTGCTGCAAGTAGGATGCAGAACTCAGTGTTTCCTCATAGTTGAGATACTTGGCACAGAGGTTATGAAAATAAAGGACTACCAACTCTTTTCTAGGGAAGTGGGTACAAAGATAATTTTTACGCAAATTCTTTTCAGAAACCAATTTTCCCCATGAGAATGCTGGCATTTTAAGAGCTAACAAAAATGCTTCATTTGTTTTCTGCTGCCAGGCAGGAACACTGTGTTTCAGATTTGTCTCAAGAACTTCCTGAGCAAGTGGATTTGCCATGTTAACCTCACTCTTAGTTGTGGTTAACTTCTCCTAAGTGCCAAATATTGCTATGAGTCTATTGATTGCTTTTCAGGATGCAAAAGAGAGGAATGTTTTGAACATGCAGTGGGACTACCTTCACTGTTAATAAACCACACACTAATTGAAATAAAGATACAACTATTGTTTTGAAATAGAATATGCAGAAAATGGTTTATCATTTCTTTTTCACGAGAGGCCACTGCACCACTCATTCTGAGTCGATAGGCCAAATTTTTGTCCACCTCTCTTGGGTTTTGCTATCTTGAGCAAATGGTTTTGCACCATTCATTCGAATGGTGTAAAACTGAAAGAACCGAATCTTCACTAATCAGTGTTGCCAGCGTCTAGATGGCTAACTAAAGGAACCTGATGCATTCAACACTGAAGCGATTTCTAAAGGGTCCATTACAGCTAAACAGTTTTCAAAATTCTCTCTAAATAGAGATGATGGGAGTCTAGCCTTAGGACAAACAGGGCCTAGGAAAACTGCCCACTAGAACTGAGCAAAGTCCTAAAGGGTAATCAGATATAAAGGCATCATCTCCAGTTCAATGAATCCCACAGCTGGAAATCACTGCTTGTCAGAGGAGTACTGCAGGGAACAATTACTATACATTTGCTCTATTCTTATCCTCTTCCCTAGGCATCAGCCTTTGGCCATTGCCAAAGACAGGACACTGATCTAGGTGTGTCATGGTTTTGGCTGGGATAGAGTTAATTTTCTCCGTAGAGTCTATTTCTTCACCACAACAAGGTGAAACTTTGGTGTGACCCACAAAAGACATTTCTGTGGCTGTTGTGTGAGGTGCCACTGCAGAAAGCAGCTGCTCTGGTCACTCAGTTTCAGTAGAAAGTTCACAAATAGGGAAGGTGTCAAGACCTCATCCCGCCCACATCCTCTAAGAAAAGGATCTAAATGAAATTGCACTGAAGATATCCGAACCCAAACTGTATCTTTCTGGCCTGTAAAAGAGGACCATCAACAAGGGCTGTTCTGAGTTAAACAATCCCTGCATCATGCAGGGAAGGCAGCTATCCTTCCTCCCAAACCACAGCTGAGGAAATTTGAGGGACATGCTGTTTTTCGGTCAAGTACTGTTCGGTATGAAGTCTTAGTCCTGAGCACATCCATTAAGCAGCTAGCCAAAGCTAACCAGCTTCCAGTTATCTACCTAAACATCACGTAGCATGACCTGGAGTGGACTTAAGCAACATTGTGTATCTAAGCAGAAAACCATGAGAAAGCTCCTTCTCGTGCAGCCCTTTGCTGTACAAGCATCCTAATAACACAGGTCACTGCAGGCCACTTCATCCACCCCTGTTGCTCTGTCATGGCCTCACAGAGAACTGATTCAGGTTCAATATCAGAGACACCTGACCCTGAGGCACTGTGGGGTTTGGGTCCATGCTATCCAAAAGCTACTGCAGCGTAACGATTGCAGTTGATGAGTTAACAACTCAGTACACGAGCACTCTCCACTGCAAGGCAGCAGTGGTTTGGGTGCCAGAGAGAGACTTCCTGAGAGTTCATGTGAGCCCAAGATTGCCAAGAGGCACACAGAGCACAGCATCACGACCTCCCACCCAGGAATCAAGCTGACCAGCTTCTGGCCCGCAGCTATGCAGGGACTGCGCTAGGCGCCTGCTGAGACCGGGGCAGAAATATGAGGTGAACGTTCCTCTCTCTCCCACTCATTAGTTTCCCAGTAATCCTGAAGAAAGCCAGTAGCATCTCCACGGACACAATGATTCTTATTCGTGATACAAGGATTCCTGACTTTGATGTGTCTGTGGTGATAATACTTTGGCTTAATGAAATTGTGCTGGAACCAGACAGGCTGGGACCATTAAGACTCCCGAGTTTGGGGTTTTATGGCCTGGGGAGCTGTCATGCTGTTCCAGAAGGATTTCCTCTGCAAAACAGGGAGGAGAGAAAACCCATTTCAAGCCCTCGCATCCAGCGGGCTTTGCAAAAATTCTTTAAATTCTAGTTCACTTACAAGGCATTAAGCTCCACCTTCTGGTGAATGGCTAAATTGCAGGAAGAGGCAACGCTCTAGGCCAAATGAAAACGGTCAAGTTTTCAAGACAATAGTATTGAAGTAGAAAAATGCCTTAACTACACTTGAAATATTTCAGAAGAATGCACTGATCCTCATCAAAGCGTCAACAAAAGAGTTTTAAAATGGATCGTAGTGTTTTATTTCAAGTGGGTTTATAATGATGTATTCCATTTTATTCACTTGGTGTGAACTGTCATACTACAAAATAAACTTTATGTTTCAACTGTCCCTAAGCAAAACAGTTTGGAATACCTCGTTGCACAAAACATTTCAGTATTTTATGTTTTCATTTCATTGAAGTGAACAAAAATGCATGTTGAAATGTTAAAGTTTCTTTGAGGCCAGGGGAAGCTCCCCAGGCAACACCCCAGAGCCTTGAAGCTTTGCATTGCTCATGGCTAACAACTTCTTTTCTCTGCACACTGGAGCAGGAGCAGAGACCAGCAGATATTGCTGATGTGGGGGTCCCTGGATTGTCAACAAGGTCTGTGTCACCAACTTCCTCCCTTAGATGCTGTTCAGCAAAGATGTAGATAATTGACGCATAGAGGCCAAACCAGAGTGCCAGGTCTGGACGGCACAGAGCTATGGGCAGCACGAAGAAGTGCTCAAATGGGCAGCTGAACACCTCTCCGACCACCAGCCTGGGGCTCTCCTTGCACTTATCCACCACCTCCTCCTGCCACCTGGCACATCCCAGGCTGTTGTGAGCACCTTGGACCAGCCTGCACCTGTCCCGCAGCTGGGGAGCCCTGGCTGCCCCTTCCTCCAGCTACAGCTTCCCCTTCCCAGGGTGTGCCGGCAGCCAGGAGGTACCAGGAGAAGGTCAAGGGCCGCCAAAGTGAACCATCCTCCATCCTACTTGTGTAAGAAGGTAAAGGCACAGGGGCAAGGGTGCGCTGCTGCTCAGGACAACCTCCCCTTGCCACTCACCCAAAACTGTACTGCTGGCTTGGAAGCCTGTACGGGGCTGTTTTCAGGGCAGGAAGCTGGAAACACCAGTGAGCTAACTTTGCAGGTCTCGGAAAGGGGTTTTATGCATGTATGAGGAAGAAAGGTGGGAATTGTGAGCAGGGCAGCCCTCTTTTCAGACAGCTAATGGTGCAGATCCTGGTGCAGAGAAGACATCAGTGGCTACAGAACTGCTGGTTGTCTGAGGGGATGCGTCAACTCTGTGCACCAGGGAAGTGGTGGCAGTGGTGGCGACTGGCTGGGTATGGAGGGGGCAAAAGAAGGCTTCTTTCACATGAAGATGACAGAGACTGCTTTGACATTTGTCAGGGTCAATTAGATTAAACAAAAGGAGGATGAAGAGCAGGAAAAGGAGGATGGGGAGGAGAAGGAGCGGAAGAAAGAAGGAGAGGGATGAAAAGGAGGACAAAAGAAGGAAGAGGATGAGGGGGAGGATAAGGATGAGAATGAGAAGGAGAAGGAGAAAGAAGGGGAAGGAGAGGAGGAGGAGGAAGGATGAAGAGGAAGGAAAAGAGAAGGAGGAGAGACAATAAGGAAGAATAGCAGGAGAAACCTCTTTTATTGCTGTCCTTGAGTGGAACACATTAAGCAACAAACTGGTTTCCATGAGAGAAGAAGGGTGTCCTAATGCACTCAGGTATTACCCTGGCAGAGCCCACAAAAGGCCTGCTACAACACATTACATTTTGCTGGGGCCATAGCACTGTCACCTTCTACGCTCAGCTATGTTGTCAGCTTTCTGTTAACAGCACAGTGCCTGAATTCAGCCACAGTATGTGCATGGGCAGCTTGGCAGTGGAGGGCTGGAGGAGAGGACCCCTGGCTGCCTGTTAGCCCCTGGAGAGGCCAAAAATGGAAACAGGGTAGGAGCAGGGGAGGGGTTTCCTGCCTCCCATCCAAGGCACAGCAGAAGCCAGCGGATACACAGGGATGAGCAGCTCAGGAGCTGCCTAAGGTCTGGCTCCGGCCCCACTGCTGGCAGGGTGGGCGCTGGCAGGCCAGCAGCTGCAGGAGCCCCCAACCTGTGCGTGTCCAGCCCCACCATGTGAGGGCTGTCACCCTGCTCCTGCATTGGGGACCACGGCTTCCAGCTACCAAGGGTCTGCAACCCATTTGGCAACATCATCGCAAATGGTGGCAGCCCAGCTCATCATACCTCTGTGCATTAAGATCTGCCCTGCTGATAAATGAATTCCTGAGCAACTGGGAAGTACAAAGCAACTAGGTGGTATGTTTGAGCAAGGAAAGACACACATAAACCACTACTGAACCAGTAGCTCAAAGCCCATCTAACCAACTACACAAATACCACAAATAAGACCCATAACCATCAACATGGGATGGGCATGGAATAACTCTAGAGAGATGAGGAAGAGCATGAAGAAATGGAGACAGCCCAAGAGGTGGCCATCTCACTCAGGATCTAATCACTGTCAAGTCTCTTGGGAGTACTATAAAAAAGAGAAGTTTTAAGGAAGGATTTGAAGCTGAAAATAAGCAGACATGAGTGTTTCAGGGTCCTCCTCCACGTACACATGGCAACAAAGAAGAAATCACAATGGTGAGTAGCCTTCCCAGTAGGTACAACAATCTCATTATGTTAAATCAACTAGTTTGATAAGCAGGGTAGAAACAGAAGGACAAGATCTGCTGTTGCTTCAGAGTGCTCGAGCTCTTGCATTGTCCGTGGTGCAAACTCCCGCCCTTTTCACATTTTTTTTCTGGCACGTATTTGTTTCTGGCACATCCGACAAGCGGTTGCAGTGTTCTTACAAGAAGGCATATCCACAAAACATCTACACAATGTGAAATGATAAATGAAGAAACATCCTTGGGAGGAGTGTGTTTTCGTAAGCTGCAATTTTAAAGTGTCTAGAAAACGTATTTTCAAGACGAATCAGTCTTCCTTTGGTTTGCAAGTGAAGATAGACATCTGGAGTGTGCCAAGATGATACTTGGAAGGGGTAGCACTTAAAAATACATTATCCAACTGCTGGCCCAGTCTGTGTATAATACACACACACATACACACATGGAGTGTCAGTACATCAGCAGGTGACTACAGGCTCCAGCACATCATGCCGGTGCCCAACCTTGCAACAGGGACATGTGGGTTTAACACCACCTGGAATGAGACAGACCGTGGCACCACAGAAAAGCTGCTCAGAGTTACTGCTCCCCATCTAGATTGCTTTTATAAACTCCACGGATGGCCTTTTGCTGTTTTCTCTAGCCATAGCAACTGTGGGGGAGAATTCATTTCTGGAAGGTCTCCAGTCTGGATTTATATCTCAAAATGTGCATATATAGAATTAATTTGGAACTGCCGTCTTCCCCAAATTATTCCTCTGGGCAATTGACACAAGCCAGTTGCTCACTGACAGCCCAAAGCAGAGCAATTATTCATAGGCTAATAGACTTTGCCGAAGTAAGATTGGTTTTTTTTTCTCCTCAAACATCTTTAAAAGAAGGAAACTGAGGTATCAGTACCAGGAAGAAGTGTTGCGTGGCTGGGATATCAAACAGTAGCAAAATAGTGCTATTGCTGTGGGTGGTGTGTCACAGCATAACTGGCTGCTCACAGGGGAAAAATAGGATGGAAAGGACAGACAGAAGACTGAGTAAGGAGGGGGATGCAGTGGCCTGCACTGAGGCTACACCAAGGAAAACAGTCAAGCTCAGCATTGACTTCTTGCCTTGGAGAACCATTGACATCGGGGGTACAGTGATTAAAAGTGATATGTGAAGGAGGTCACAGAGAGGCCTGGAATTAATTGTTTCCCCAGTGTGGGGGAAAACAGTGTTACTTTGGGTCCGCTCCCCGGGAATTCAGCCACACAATGCCGTCTCCTTTACTGCAGCAGCAACAGACCCTTTTCTTTAATCCTCCTGTGCACTAACATAGGTGGGACACAGCTATCTATGATTAAACCCTAGCAGGTAACAAAAGAAAACCTGCAAACAGAGCTGCAGAATTACATGAGGATGGTCTCCAAACCAAGCAGAAAACTGGAGAAAACCCAGTTACTCCTTCGATTCACCCTACACACCCCGTGGTAGTTCAGTGGGAGGCAAGTCAGAGAGGGCTCAACCAGCAGTGAAAAGGAACAAGCCACTAAAGGCTGTAGCCACCCTACGAGGTGTGAATCCCTTCCCAACGATATAAAAGATTTACTGGGTTGACCACTGGCTTTCAGGTGCCTCAGGTGGGTGTCTGCAGCTTAGTGGGGTAAGCCAAGGGCTGGTGGGGTGCACAGGAGCAGCAGGGATGTGGTGAGCCCTCAGAAACACTCCACAGCATCCTACAGAGGCAAAGGAAGCCCACAGATCCTCCTCACCTGGCAAACAACAAAACTGGCACATTCTGGTTGTGACAGCAGCTACGATTTTCCTAAGAAAAATTCTTTATATGACCCACCAAACACCCCCCAAAGCAACCAGATGAAGCTGTGACATACATGAAGGGAAGTATTCTTTCATGGGTATGTTAATCTGGGTCCCTTGAGCCATCTTCTCACCTGCCCACCCGGGAGAAATGGGAGATGCCTGTAAGCAAGGATTTCCCTGCTGTCTTAGCTGCCATCCCCTATGCTTTCAGGACCAAGTTACAAAGCCCTGGTAAATTCTTTGCAGCCCTTTGCACACAGGTCTGCCAAGGCACCCATTAATCTCTTAATTCAGGAGAGGCTTATCCTGAATTACTGCAGTTGGTTTCCTAAATGGCTCATACCAAAGACACATGAGTTTCAGCGAGGGAAATCAGGGTTTAAACTTGCCGCACACTGCAGTTAACTAATTTGTGGCAGCCGCCTGAGGGGGTTTCCTCCTGTTTTCTTGTTTTTGTTTTGGGTTTTTTTTTTTCCTGCAGTGCCCCAGCAATGCAAGGAAAGTGCCTCCAAGGAAAGAGGCAGAAGGCATTTTGTTCAACACAGAAGTAAGGATATGCAATGGGCACTAGCTAAAGAGCAGCTGATGTGTCCTCAGGGTTAATTTACTGCAAGTAACTTGTTCCTGAGTCCTTACCTTCAATTTAAGATGTCTTTATTGGAGGAAAAGAGCATCCCCACAGAGAAATAGCCAGCAAAAAGCATTTTACTTTGTATTCATGCCCTCCCTTATTTTCTTTGTGTAGAGAAGTCCTGAAGTTCTCTGTTCAGCTTTGCCAAGAAAAATGCTCTGTTCCTGGTTCATAATGTTAGCTTTCCTGGTAGTGTCCTTGGAGAAGTGGTGGGGGTGGGGGAGATAAGCTTTCAGCAAAAGGCTTATAACTAACCGCCATATGGGGAGCATGAAATCTCTCCTCAAAGAATTATTAAGAACTGTAATCCCTTAACCCTACTGTCCCTCTCCTCCTCACTTCCTAGTAAACATAAATCATACTCAAAAGACAGTGCCTTCACACAGTCCTCGTACATCACTAACTCCAGCCCACTTTCTCCCTGCTGGTGCTGGCGGTCTCACTGGTGAGGTGCATGTGCTGAGGAGTGATGCTTCAATTAATTATCAGAGTTTTAAGTCTGGCTTTTCATTGCCTCATCTGCACAATGTCCCATATCTGAGAATGAAACAGCAGGCCAGAGTTGATAGCCTTGGCAGGATGAGGCCTGTGTTCTGGAGCTCTCAGCCGCAAGATTTTGGTATGAAGTCCATGCAGCTGGAAGGAAATGTCCCTGGCCCTTATCCCATCAGCTTTCCTAGGGGACCCCCTTTTCCACTTAATTTCACATACACATTTCTTCTGAATGGTCTGTAAGCCCTCTGTGGGCTTCTCCCTTGCTTGCAAAGCGCCTAGACAGGGAGGATGTACAGATAGCAGGCTGTAAGAGTGAAAGCAGAGAAGGGATTGCCCCTAATCTGGAACAGTCTCACAGGGAGGGGAACATTTTATCTCTGAGTTCTTCAGTGTGCCAAACTGCCAAAGCTTGGAGCGCTTCATCTCTGCTTACTGACTGAAACTATCCCTGTGGTCCATAAGGCACACTGTGATGAGATGACCGGTTAGTTATCACGAAGCTACTGTGACGCTGGATGTCTGAATTCACCACGTAAGTCTGTGGTAAAGGCAGCTACACTATGGATCTGCTTTTTTCCAAAACAAAGACACATATTCTTGTTCCTTCACCTGACTCAAGAGCAGGGTACAAGACTTCATCAGCAGAGATGAGAAGTCAGCTAAGGCCTGAGCCAAAGAGATGCTGAGTACTTGAAGCTCTCTCTGTGATTCAATGGGAAGCTCCAGCAAAGATGGCAAAAGCTGGATAAGATCCAGGTCTGGATGACTAATAGACCAAATACCCAAGTGCCCTGCTCAGGTTGGTAAGTACTAGCCTGCAAGCGAGCAAAGCCTCATAGGGCCAGCCTGTGGCCTGCCACTGCCGCAAGTCTTGACTTTCCACTAAGACAGTCATCCTACGCTCTGCTGAGATCCCACAGGCCTAGTTGCTCTCTGTGGCTTGCTTGATGAGCATATGGAACATCTCTTTCCCTTAAAGCCTCATCATAAACAAGCAGTCAAAATACTAGGAATAAAATCACAAGGCAGAGCACCGGGGGGAAGCTGTCTGCCAAGGCACTTGCTCACTCCAGCTTCCCAGGGTCATCCCAGGACAGCAGCAGTTAGCTCTGCAGCACAACAAGTTAAATTGCTCACAGATTTGCCTGCAAATAGCTGCTTCAGAACCAATGTCTTAGAAGGAAAACATTTTAACAAGCAGTGAGAAGCAGCATATAGCTCTTTAAACAACACTTGTACAAAGGACTGTTGCAGCTCCTTAGAAAAGTGCCAAAGTTCTGGCATGGGCAAAAGTCACTTTCCCAGTCTGTGGATGGGTCTGTCACACTCAGGACAGCCCATGGAGGCCCTGCTCAACCAAGTCTGACCCAGTGATACCTTGCAGAGTCCAGCCCCACTGTCGAGCAGCTGTAGGTGAAGCAGTGAGCTTAGCTGTTCTCATTATGGTCATCTCTTAAACCAACACGAACAGTAGTCTAGTAATGCCAAAGGCACCTTCAGCCTTTTAATATAGGAAGTCCTGAATATGCATGCGCGTCACTCAAGATGTCCAAGCAGGAAATTATTTATACTAGTACACCCCTGTCAGCAGTAAACAGAAAACACAAGCATTTACTATTCTCCATTCAACAGCATCACCCACTTGTTTTTTCATATTTATTTGTACCAAATAGGGCATAAAACATGAATGTTGCAAAGATCAGAAAATCCTGCACCAGCCTCAGCTCAGCCCAAGGCTAACCACCAGCCTTACCTGCAATCACAAGAGTGTGTCAGGAAATCATGCTATCATACTAAGAGAGCAGGAAAGAGCTTAGTTTGGTTTTCACCAGACTGTTGCTTTATAGATGTACCAGAAAGAGGAAAGGAATACTAAAGAAGTATGTTTTCCTCTAGTTCTTGTAGGGTTTGCTATTCCATAGGTTGAAGAGCCTGCTTTCAGACACTTACTACTGTGAAGACTTTTTTGCAGAAGTAAGTGGCAAGGAGGACTGGGTGCTATGTATGCTTGCATCCTCAACCTTTTTTTCCCTCGTTTGATGAGTTTCATGCGACAGTTGTTCTTCAAAATTGGAATCAGAGAAGTAACACCTGAAGGCCTGAATGTTTTACATGCAATGTAGTCTTGGCAGCGATACAGCTGAAGGATGGTTGAAGGACAGTTATGTCCTTCAACACAAACCAGGAAACCATTTTTTTAAAGTTAAAAAGTAATAGTCACACACCCTGCACTAGAAAGACATGAGAGAAACATTGAGAGCACCCCTATAACCTTAGCAACTGCTTTGATCTTTTTCAGATAAAAACAAAGTACTCTCTATTTTGCTGAGCTTGAAAGGTACCCACTATGCTGCTTTGATAGATCAGATTTTTTCCCCAAGCAAACATGGACTGGCATCGGGTGAAAGAGGTTACTTTATATATTTCCATTTTTGTTCCAGTTCAGTTCCAGACAGTAACCGTTAAAGTCACCATTTTCCTAATGTTTCTTGTTCCTCCAGGAAATTTTGTCAGAATAACAACATCAATATGAGTATTTAAATACTGGGTCCATGCTATCACCAGAGGAGGTGGTATGGGAAGAAATGTGCTTCAAATTTAACTAATACTAACTAGGTCCTGAACATGACGTTGGAAGTTGACTGCTTATTCTTAGAAAACTACATTTAACAAAAACATTCCACCTCTTCTACATGGCCTTTGGCTTCTCCATTCATTTTGTAGCTCAGATAATAAGCAAAATACTACATTTTTAGTATGTGACGCATACTAAAAATTTGAAGATCAAGTGTAGCTGCTGATGCATGATGGGAAAATCACTAGATGGTTAATACTAGGATTAATTTCCGTTTTTTTAAAAAGAGAAAGCAAATTTTTTAAATGTTATATTAAAAGAAAAATACTTACATTCTACTTAAACATGAGGAAATGCAAGACTTGGTTGCCTATGCCATCTCACATCTGCCCTCTTGTGCATTGTGATTGATGTTTAATTATAGCGGTCTGACCTTTAGGCTTTACGTGCTTAGCTATGCATGTATCCAATTACATAGCAGCCTGCAGGTTATTATCCCATAGTTTCTGTGCAGATTGTAATAACTTCTGGCTCAGAATATAAAATATGTTAGGTTTTCTTCCTTAGCAAAAGCAACTAAAGCCTTTTTTGCATCCAGTTGGTTATTCTCAAGTCTGTCCACAGCAGTTCACTACTCATTTACACCAGTGCTGTGTGTGTGGTCAAGCTATAAACCTGATGAGAGAACTGAGACATTAAACATAACCTCATGACTTTGTAGGATGTTTGCAAATCCTAACTTTGCAAGTTTAATCCTGACACCCTTTCATCAATGTGATTTACATTGCAGCTCCACAAGCACCTATATCAGCATTACCCAACAGGCATCAGTCCGTGAAGAGCTTCTAAGCCAGCTGTGCCGCAGAACACATGGGGCAACTCTGCCTTGCTTGAACCCAAGGAAATACTGTTGTGATTTACCTGTTTAAAACATCTAATTTCACATAAATCACCTCCAAATTGATTTTGTTTTTTTTGTTTTGCAACTTACATGAAGTTTGAACTCTCAGTCATCCATGATCAGAGTACCAATTCTCTGGACTAAATTTTTTTTCACAAAAACCAAGGAGTCTGAGTAGACATATCTGCGGTGGACTACTCCAGCTGTTTGAGGTGGGTTTCAAAATAAATTCCAGTTATGAACTACTTGTGGCAGAGACTGTTCTGGTATGTGTTAATGGGGGGGGGGGGGGGGGGGGGAAACAAGTCCAGCATATTTTGCGTGCTACTGCAATAAAAAGTAATTATCAAGTTAATGTATTTAAGATATTTTGGGCAATAAAGCTAGCTTCAGGGCAGTGGAAAGCATGCATTTTTAGTAAATCACAAGAGCATAGATTTATGAATGTATTATAATACTAGTATTAAAACAAAATATTTCACGGTTAAATTTTAATGACCAAGAAACAACTGAAAAAGTTGTAAACGCACATTTAAGCCCCCTTTGTGTACTATGAAACTGAATAGGTCTTTTGTCTTTTCGTTGGGCTTTTTTTTTTCATTTTGCTTTAGCAAATCTACAGAATTAGCTGTGCAACAGCACAGAACCAACAGAGCTCTGACCAACAAGGATTCGGAAACCAGTGATGTTTAAGATAGCTCAGCTTTAGAAAGGAATTATCTGAGGTGCTGAACTAAAATCCTGATGCTAAAACAGACTACAAATGTTATCGCCCATGAATGCTTACAATATGCAAATAATCCTAAAAAAAACCTTTTATGCTGAATAAGACTGAAGTGAAAGAAGTGGCCCAAGTTTTAGTTTGCAGGAAGTAGCTTATTAGTGCAATTGTTTCACTGTGCAAAGCTTAACTAATGTACTGCTACCAT
This sequence comes from Phalacrocorax aristotelis, assembly GCF_949628215.1. Classification (NCBI taxonomy): domain Eukaryota; kingdom Metazoa; phylum Chordata; class Aves; order Suliformes; family Phalacrocoracidae; genus Phalacrocorax; species Phalacrocorax aristotelis. The sequence continues at coordinate 74,669,286 of NC_134278.1, read as the reverse complement.
TCTGATAAAACAGAAAATTAAAAAAAGAAAGTATTCAGAATCACAGGAGCTACGGCACTGTGCTAGGGCTCCCATACTGCTCTATTCACCCATGGCAAATTAAAGGTTTAGTATATGTTTTGAACCTTAGAACTCTCCCATTGGAAAAAGCTAAGTATTTCTGCCAATTGGAAAGTTTTTGCAATTTTGAAAGTATCCATCTATTTTTTTCAAAGGAACTTTGCACAATAGTATGCAATTCTATCAATTATCTGTGCCTTCAGCTGAAGAGCAGCGTGATTTGCTGCCCTCTGGTGTAGCAAAGAAAAAAAAAATCACTTCTAATGAAAAGTAACTGGAATATAGAAAGTGAGTAAACTGCCAAGATTTCTTAATTTATAAAATCACTATTAATCCTCACACTTACACTACCTGGTGTAAAAGACAGCCACATTACCAAGAGAATGGTAACAAACATCATTAAAAATGAAGGTGGTTGTGCACTTCTACAGTAGTATTTTCTGGAATAAGTATACCCCATTTATAAGCAAAATAAACCACCTTAGCATGAAGCTTTGCATGCTTTTTCTGTATGAGTCTGTAAGCTCAGTTCTTCTTCTCTTGAATCATCTATAATTAAGGCACTAGAAGCAAACCTTTCTCCTTTCACCTGCCATTCTCATACTTCTCACTGTATTCATAACTCTTAGATAATATCGTTTCAGTATCCTATTTTTAGCTAAACAGTCATTAAATACTATATGCAATATCTACTAGAGTTTTTTAATTAAAAGTGCAGGTATGTTGTACTCTCTGGAGAATTTACAAAGACATATTAACTAGCAGAACAAAAGCAGGTGAAATTCCTTCTTACCAAATACAATGCACATCACGTTGGAGATAGTATGAAGTGTGAAAAATATAAGCTATGTGAAATTAAGCTACAGAAACTCATGAAAATGAGCCAGAGATCACAGGAAGAAGCTCAGTTAACACCATACTGCTTGGATATAAAAAGAACATAATGCAAATATCAAGCCAATTTATCAGCGAACAGTACCCTTCATCTTTCAGTCGGGGTAGAGGTAAAAAGCAGGTGGGGCACGTAACTAACTGTATTCTTTGGAAAATTCACCCTTTCCAATACTGAAATGTAAACGAGTTCATTGCCTTCATTGGTGTTCAAAATGCTGTGGCATTTAGGAGAAATACCACAGTCCAGAAATACACTCCCTAGTGCCTCCCAATTCTCTTCAAGTGTGCCCTGAATTCTTAGGAATTCTAGCTTCCCTTTGGTTTTCTGTATTTCTTAAGAAAGAGTTTGTAATGTTGCACAATTACTACTTAGTACAGACAGTCTAAAAACCTTTTCCAACCATGCTAAAACAGAGGATTTGCACGAGTATACCCAGCAGAACCAGGAAGGTAACTCACCATGGAACTCTGACTTGCCCCTGAAGGCCGTTTGGCCTTTATAGTGAAGAGCTGGCTTACAAGCAGGCATTAATCTTTACTTATGTGTCATATTCTTGTTTCGCACATTTTAAAACACACTGTGAGTATGGAGAATATCCATGGACAGAGCTAATTACTAGCAGATTATACTCAAATAAATCTTTCTTGACTTTTTAAGTTCTCATTTATGTGAGAGTGAATTAAGTTGCATAGTTTGTTTTTCCTTCCATGTAAGAGAACCAAGACTCGTCTTCACAAAACATTGCAATTTCAGTTTCCATCTATTCTAAAAGCATCTGTGTTCTCACTCCACCTCTTCCAGTTCCCAAGTCCCAGCACTGAGGCTCGAGCTCCCTTGCCATCAGTGAATTAATTGCAGATCAACTGTCTGTTGCATGTGCCAGCTGCTGTTGGCCGCCAGCAGACAAGACAGACACCTTACGGAACTACTCGCAGGGCAATGCAATAATATGATTGATGCTTTTGTTGTTTCTTCTCTCTGGACAGCGTAGCTATGGTGCATGTAAGGCAAGAGAAGCAGGAACAGCAGTGTTCCCGGTGGGACTCTCCCACGCCACCCTTCTTCACTAAGTATGGTGCCGGTTTGTACAGGGAAAAGGCAAGGTTCTAAGATCTGGTCAGAGACAAACTTTTAGTAAGAATAATAGTAACAGGAACCTTGCTTAATCTAGATACAAATTTTGCTTGATTTT